>NW_028290921.1:0-53992 GCF_964205215.1 Stylophora pistillata
CACTGAGCTTGTAGTCCAGCGGGATGGGTATTACGGCGCACAAAGCGCGCGTCTCAAACAATAGGCACGGCCGCGTGGCATGCCCGCAAAATCCGAGAAAACGCGCGCTGGTGGCATGTTGAGAGCCCTGGCAAAGATGGGATACGTGGGCAGGGAGGCTGAAACTCACTGAGCTTGTAGTCCAGCGGGATGGGTATTACGGCGCACAAAGCGCGCGTCTCAAACAATAGGCACGGCCGCGTGGCATGCCTGCAAAATCCGAGAAAACGCGCGCTGGTGGCATGTTGAGAGCCCTGGCAAAGATGGGATACGTGGGCAGGGAGGCTGAAACTCACTGAGCTTGTAGTCCAGCGGGATGGGTATTACGGCGCACAAAGCGCGCGTCTCAAACAATAGGCACGGCCGCGTGGCATGCCCGCAAAATCCGAGAAAACGCGCGCTGGTGGCAAGTTGAGAGCCCTGGCAAAGATGGGATACGTGGGCAGGGAGGCTGAAACTCACTGAGCTTGTAGTCCAGCGGGATGGGTATTACGGCGCACAAAGCGCGCGTCTCAAACAATAGGCACGGCCGCGTGGCATGCCCGCAAAATCCGAGAAAACGCGCGCTGGTGGCATGTTGAGAGCCCTGGCAAAGATGGGATACGTGGGCAGGGAGGCTGAAACTCACTGAGCTTGTAGTCCAGCGGGATGGGTATTACGGCGCACAAAGCGCGCGTCTCAAACAATAGGCACGGCCGCGTGGCATGCCCGCAAAATCCGAGAAAACGCGCGCTGGTGGCATGTTGAGAGCCCTGGCAAAGATGGGATACGTGGGCAGGGAGGCTGAAACTCACTGAGCTTGTAGTCCAGCGGGATGGGTATTACGGCGCACAAAGCGCGCGTCTCAAACAATAGGCACGGCCGCGTGGCATGCCTGCAAAATCCGAGAAAACGCGCGCTGGTGGCATGTTGAGAGCCCTGGCAAAGATGGGATACGTGGGCAGGGAGGCTGAAACTCACTGAGCTTGTAGTCCAGCGGGATGGGTATTACGGCGCACAAAGCGCGCGTCTCAAACAATAGGCACGGCCGCGTGGCATGCCCGCAAAATCCGAGAAAACGCGCGCTGGTGGCATGTTGAGAGCCCTGGCAAAGATGGGATACGTGGGCAGGGAGGCTGAAACTCACTGAGCTTGTAGTCCAGCGGGATGGGTATTACGGCGCACAAAGCGCGCGTCTCAAACAATAGGCACGGCCGCGTGGCATGCCTGCAAAATCCGAGAAAACGCGCGCTGGTGGCATGTTGAGAGCCCTGGCAAAGATGGGATACGTGGGCAGGGAGGCTGAAACTCACTGAGCTTGTAGTCCAGCGGGATGGGTATTACGGCGCACAAAGCGCGCGTCTCAAACAATAGGCACGGCCGCGTGGCATGCCTGCAAAATCCGAGAAAACGCGCGCTGGTGGCATGTTGAGAGCCCTGGCAAAGATGGGATACGTGGGCAGGGAGGCTGAAACTCACTGAGCTTGTAGTCCAGCGGGATGGGTATTACGGCGCACAAAGCGCGCGTCTCAAACAATAGGCACGGCCGCGTGGCATGCCTGCAAAATCCGAGAAAACGCGCGCTGGTGGCATGTTGAGAGCCCTGGCAAAGATGGGATACGTGGGCAGGGAGGCTGAAACTCACTGAGCTTGTAGTCCAGCGGGATGGGTATTACGGCGCACAAAGCGCGCGTCTCAAACAATAGGCACGGCCGCGTGGCATGCCTGCAAAATCCGAGAAAACGCGCGCTGGTGGCATGTTGAGAGCCCTGGCAAAGATGGGATACGTGGGCAGGGAGGCTGAAACTCACTGAGCTTGTAGTCCAGCGGGATGGGTATTACGGCGCACAAAGTGCGCGTCTCAAACAATAGGCACGGCCGCGTGGCATGCCTGCAAAATCCGAGAAAACGCGCGCTGGTGGCATGTTGAGAGCCCTGGCAAAGATGGGATACGTGGGCAGGGAGGCTGAAACTCACTGAGCTTGTAGTCCAGCGGGATGGGTATTACGGCGCACAAAGCGCGCGTCTCAAACAATAGGCACGGCCGCGTGGCATGCCCGCAAAATCCGAGAAAACGCGCGCTGGTGGCATGTTGAGAGCCCTGGCAAAGATGGGATACGTGGGCAGGGAGGCTGAAACTCACTGAGCTTGTAGTCCAGCGGGATGGGTATTACGGCGCACAAAGCGCGCGTCTCAAACAATAGGCACGGCCGCGTGGCATGCCCGCAAAATCCGAGAAAACGCGCGCTGGTGGCATGTTGAGAGCCCTGGCAAAGATGGGATACGTGGGCAGGGAGGCTGAAACTCACTGAGCTTGTAGTCCAGCGGGATGGGTATTACGGCGCACAAAGCGCGCGTCTCAAACAATAGGCACGGCCGCGTGGCATGCCTGCAAAATCCGAGAAAACGCGCGCTAGTGGCATGTTGAGAGCCCTGGCAAAGATGGGATACGTGGGCAGGGAGGCTGAAACTCACTGAGCTTGTAGTCCAGCGGGATGGGTATTACGGCGCACAAAGCGCGCGTCTCAAACAATAGGCACGGCCGCGTGGCATGCCCGCAAAATCCGAGAAAACGCGCGCTGGTGGCATGTTGAGAGCCCTGGCAAAGATGGGATACGTGGGCAGGGAGGCTGAAACTCACTGAGCTTGTAGTCCAGCGGGATGGGTATTACGGCGCACAAAGCGCGCGTCTCAAACAATAGGCACGGCCGCGTGGCATGCCCGCAAAATCCGAGAAAACGCGCGCTGGTGGCATGTTGAGAGCCCTGGCAAAGATGGGATACGTGGGCAGGGAGGCTGAAACTCACTGAGCTTGTAGTCCAGCGGGATGGGTATTACGGCGCACAAAGCGCGCGTCTCAAACAATAGGCACGGCCGCGTGGCATGCCTGCAAAATCCGAGAAAACGCGCGCTGGTGGCATGTTGAGAGCCCTGGCAAAGATGGGATACGTGGGCAGGGAGGCTGAAACTCACTGAGCTTGTAGTCCAGCGGGATGGGTATTACGGCGCACAAAGCGCGCGTCTCAAACAATAGGCACGGCCGCGTGGCATGCCCGCAAAATCCGAGAAAACGCGCGCTGGTGGCATGTTGAGAGCCCTGGCAAAGATGGGATACGTGGGCAGGGAGGCTGAAACTCACTGAGCTTGTAGTCCAGCGGGATGGGTATTACGGCGCACAAAGCGCGCGTCTCAAACAATAGGCACGGCCGCGTGGCATGCCCGCAAAATCCGAGAAAACGCGCGCTGGTAACATGTTGAGAGCCCTGGCAAAGATGGGATACGTGGGCAGGGAGGCTGAAACTCACTGAGCTTGTAGTCCAGCGGGATGGGTATTACGGCGCACAAAGCGCGCGTCTCAAACAATAGGCACGGCCGCGTGGCATGCCCGCACAATCCGAGAAAACGCGCGCTGGTGGCATGTTGAGAGCCCTGGCAAAGATGGGATACGTGGGCAGGGAGGCTGAAACTCACTGAGCTTGTAGTCCAGCGGGATGGGTATTACGGCGCACAAAGCGCGCGTCTCAAACAATAGGCACGGCCGCGTGGCATGCCCGCAAAATCCGAGAAAACGCGCGCTGGTGGCATGTTGAGAGCCCTGGCAAAGATGGGATACGTGGGCAGGGAGGCTGAAACTCACTGAGCTTGTAGTCCAGCGGGATGGGTATTACGGCGCACAAAGCGCGCGTCTCAAACAATAGGCACGGCCGCGTGGCATGCCCGCAAAATCCGAGAAAACGCGCGCTGGTGGCATGTTGAGAGCCCTGGCAAAGATGGGATACGTGGGCAGCGAGGCTGAAACTCACTGAGCTTGTAGTCCAGCGGGATGGGTATTACGGCGCACAAAGCGCGCGTCTCAAACAATAGGCACGGCCGCGTGGCATGCCCGCAAAATCCGAGAAAACGCGCGCTGGTGGCATGTTGAGAGCCCTGGCAAAGATGGGATACGTGGGCAGGGAGGCTGAAACTCACTGAGCTTGTAGTCCAGCGGGATGGGTATTACGGCGCACAAAGCGCGCGTCTCAAACAATAGGCACGGCCGCGTGGCATGCCCTCAAAATCCGAGAAAACGCGCGCTGGTGGCATGTTGAGAGCCCTGGCAAAGATGGGATACGTGGGCAGGGAGGCTGAAACTCACTGAGCTTGTAGTCCAGCGGGATGGCTATTACGGCGCACAAAGCGCGCGTCTCAAACAATAGGCACGGCCGCGTGGCATGCCTGCAAAATCCGAGAAAACGCGCGCTGGTGGCATGTTGAGAGCCCTGGCAAAGATGGGATACGTGGGAAGGGAGGCTGAAACTCACTGAGCTTGTAGTCCATCGGGATGGGTATTACGGCGCGCAAAGCGAGCGTCTCAAACAATAGGCACGGCCGCGTGGCATGCCTGCAAAATCCGAGAAAACGCGCGCTGGTGGCATGTTGAGAGCCCTGGCAAAGATGGGATACGAGGGCAGGGAGGCTGAAACTCACTGAGCTTGTAGTCCAGCGGGATAAGTATTACGGCGCGCAAAGCGCGCGTCTCAAACAATAGGCACGGCCGCGTGGCATGCCTGCAAAATCCGAGAAAACGCGCGCTGGTGGCATGTTGAGAGCCCTGGCAAAGATGGGATACGTGGGCAGGGAGGCTGAAACTCACTGAGCTTGTAGTCCAGCGGGATGGGTATTACGGCGCGCAAAGCGCGCGTCTCTAACAATAGGCACGGCCGCGTGGCATGCCTGCAAAATCCGAGAAAACGCGCGCTGGTGGCATGTTGAGAGCCCTGGCAAAGATGGGATACGAGGGCAGGGAGGCTGCAACTCACTGAGCTTGTAGTCCAGCGGGATGGGTATTACGGCGCGCAAAGCGCGCGTCTCAAACAATAGGCACGGCCGCGTGGCATGCCTGCAAAATCCGAGAAAACGCGCGCTGGTGGCATGTTGAGAGCCCTGGCAAAGATGGGATACGTGGGCAGGGAGGCTGAAACTCACTGAGCTTGTAGTCCAGCGGGATGGGTATAACGGCGCACAAAGCGCGCGTCTCAAACAATAGGCACGGCCGCGTGGCATGCCCGCAAAATCCGAGAAAACGCGCGCTGGTGGCATGTTGAGAGCCCTGGCAAAGATGGGATACGTGGGCAGGGAGGCTGAAACTCACTGAGCTTGTAGTCCAGCGGGATGGGTATTACGGCGCACAAAGCGCGCGTCTCAAACAATAGGCACGGCCGCGTGGCATGCCCGCAAAATCCGAGGAAACGCGCGCTGGTGGCATGTTGAGAGCCCTGGCAAAGATGGAATACGTGGGCAGGGAGGCTGAAACTCACTGAGCTTGTAGTCCAGCGGGATGGGTATTACGGCGCACAAAGCGCGCGTCTCAAACAATAGGCACGGCCGCGTAGCATGCCCGCAAAATCCGAGGAAACGCGCGCTGGTGGCATGTTGAGAGCCCTGGCAAAGATGGGATACGTGGGCAGGGAGGCTGAAACTCACTGAGCTTGTAGTCCAGCGGGATGGGTATTACGGCGCACAAAGCGCGCGTCTCAAACAATAGGCACGGCCGCGTGGCATGCCCGCAAAATCCGAGGAAACGCGCGCTGGTGGCATGTTGAGAGCCCTGGCAAAGATGGGATACGTGGGCAGGGAGGCTGAAACTCACTGAGCTTGTAGTCCAGCGGGATGGGTATTACGGCGCACAAAGCGCGCGTCTCAAACAATAGGCACGGCCGCGTGGCATGCCCGCAAAATCCGAGGAAACGCGCGCTGGTGGCATGTTGAGAGCCCTGGCAAAGATGGGATACGTGGGCAGGGAGGCTGAAACTCACTGAGCTTGTAGTCCAGCGGGATGGGTATTACGGCGCACAAAGCGCGCGTCTCAAACAATAGGCACGGCCGCGTGGCATGCCCGCAAAATCCGAGAAAACGCGCGCTGGTGGCATGTTGAGAGCCCTGGCAAAGATGGGATACGTGGGCAGGGAGGCTGAAACTCACTGAGCTTGTAGTCCAGCGGGATGGGTTTTACGGCGCACAAAGCGCGCGTCTCAAACAATAGGCACGGCCGCGTGGCATGCCCGCAAAATCCGAGGAAACGCGCGCTGGTGGCATGTTGAGAGTCCTGGCAAAGATGGAATACGTGGGCAGGGAGGCTGAAACTCACTGAGCTTGTAGTCCAGCGGGATGGGTATTACGGCGCACAAAGCGCGCGTCTCAAACAATAGGCACGGCCGCGTGGCATGCCCGCAAAATCCGAGGAAACGCGCGCTGGTGGCATGTTGAGAGCCCTGGCAAAGATGGAATACGTGGGCAGGGAGGCTGAAACTCACTGAGCTTGTAGTCCAGCGGGATGGGTATTACGGCGCACAAAGCGCGCGTCTCAAACAATAGGCACGGCCGCGTAGCATGCCCGCAAAATCCGAGGAAACGCGCGCTGGTGGCATGTTGAGAGCCCTGGCAAAGATGGGATACGTGGGCAGGGAGGCTGAAACTCACTGAGCTTGTAGTCCAGCGGGATGGGTATTACGGCGCACAAAGCGCGCGTCTCAAACAATAGGCACGGCCGCGTGGCATGCCCGCAAAATCCGAGGAAACGCGCGCTGGTGGCATGTTGAGAGCCCTGGCAAAGATGGGATACGTGGGCAGGGAGGCTGAAACTCACTGAGCTTGTAGTCCAGCGGGATGGGTATTACGGCGCACAAAGCGCGCGTCTCAAACAATAGGCACGGCCGCGTGGCATGCCCGCAAAATCCGAGGAAACGCGCGCTGGTGGCATGTTGAGAGCCCTGGCAAAGATGGGATACGTGGGCAGGGAGGCTGAAACTCACTGAGCTTGTAGTCCAGCGGGATGGGTATTACGGCGCACAAAGCGCGCGTCTCAAACAATAGGCACGGCCGCGTGGCATGCCCGCAAAATCCGAGAAAACGCGCGCTGGTGGCATGTTGAGAGCCCTGGCAAAGATGGGATACGTGGGCAGGGAGGCTGAAACTCACTGAGCTTGTAGTCCAGCGGGATGGGTATTACGGCGCACAAAGCGCGCGTCTCAAACAATAGGCACGGCCGCGTGGCATGCCCGCAAAATCCGAGGAAACGCGCGCTGGTGGCATGTTGAGAGTCCTGGCAAAGATGGAATACGTGGGCAGGGAGGCTGAAACTCACTGAGCTTGTAGTCCAGCGGGATGGGTATTACGGCGCACAAAGCGCGCGTCTCAAACAATAGGCACGGCCGCGTGGCATGCCCGCAAAATCCGAGGAAACGCGCGCTGGTGGCATGTTGAGAGCCCTGGCAAAGATGGGATACGTGGGCAGGGAGGCTGAAACTCACTGAGCTTGTAGTCCAGCGGGATGGGTATTACGGCGCACAAAGCGCGCGTCTCAAACAATAGGCACGGCCGCGTGGCATGCCCGCAAAATCCGAGGAAACGCGCGCTGGTGGCATGTTGAGAGCCCTGGCAAAGATGGGATACGTGGGCAGGGAGGCTGAAACTCACTGAGCTTGTAGTCCAGCGGGATGGGTATTACGGCGCACAAAGCGCGCGTCTCAAACAATAGGCACGGCCGCGTGGCATGCCCGCAAAATCCGAGGAAACGCGCGCTGGTGGCATGTTGAGAGCCCTGGCAAAGATGGGATACGTGGGCAGGGAGGCTGAAACTCACTGAGCTTGTAGTCCAGCGGGATGGGTATTACGGCGCACAAAGCGCGCGTCTCAAACAATAGGCACGGCCGCGTGGCATGCCCGCAAAATCCGAGAAAACGCGCGCTGGTGGCATGTTGAGAGCCCTGGCAAAGATGGGATACGTGGGCAGGGAGGCTGAAACTCACTGAGCTTTTAGTCCAGCGGGATGGGTATTACGGCGCACAAAGCGCGCGTCTCAAACAATAGGCACGGCCGCGTGGCATGCCCGCAAAATCCGAGGAAACGCGCGCTGGTGGCATGTTGAGAGCCCTGGCAAAGATGGAATACGTGGGCAGGGAGGCTGAAACTCACTGAGCTTGTAGTCCAGCGGGATGGGTATTACGGCGCACAAAGCGCGCGTCTCAAACAATAGGCACGGCCGCGTGGCATGCCCGCAAAATCCGAGGAAACGCGTGCTGGTGGCATGTTGAGAGCCCTGGCAAAGATGGGATACGTGGGCAGGGAGGCTGAAACTCACTGAGCTTGTAGTCCAGCGGGATGGGTATTACGGCGCACAAAGCGCGCGTCTCAAACAATAGGCACGGCCGCGTGGCATGCCCGCAAAATCCGAGGAAACGCGCGCTGGTGGCATGTTGAGAGCCCTGGCAAAGATGGGATACGTGGGCAGGGAGGCTGAAACTCACTGAGCTTGTAGTCCAGCGGGATGGGTATTACGGCGCACAAAGCGCGCGTCTCAAACAATAGGCACGGCCGCGTGGCATGCCCGCAAAATCCGAGGAAACGCGCGCTGGTGGCATGTTGAGAGCCCTGGCAAAGATGGGATACGTGGGCAGGGAGGCTGAAACTCACTGAGCTTTTAGTCCAGCGGGATGGGTATTACGGCGCACAAAGCGCGCGTCTCAAACAATAGGCACGGCCGCGTGGCATGCCCGCAAAATCCGAGAAAACGCGCGCTGGTGGCATGTTGAGAGCCCTGGCAAAGATGGGATACGTGGGCAGGGAGGCTGAAACTCACTGAGCTTGTAGTCCAGCGGGATGGGTATTACGGCGCACAAAGCGCGCGTCTCAAACAATAGGCACGGCCGCGTGGCATGCCCGCAAAATCCGAGGAAACGCGCGCTGGTGGCATGTTGAGAGCCCTGGCAAAGATGGGATACGTGGGCAGGGAGGCTGAAACTCACTGAGCTTGTAGTCCAGCGGGATGGGTATTACGGCGCACAAAGCGCGCGTCTCAAACAATAGGCACGGCCGCGTGGCATGCCCGCAAAATCCGAGGAAACGCGCGCTGGTGGCATGTTGAGAGCCCTGGCAAAGATGGGATACGTGGGCAGGGAGGCTGAAACTCACTGAGCTTGTAGTCCAGCGGGATGGGTATTACGGCGCACAAAGCGCGCGTCTCAAACAATAGGCACGGCCGCGTGGCATGCCCGCAAAATCCGAGGAAACGCGCGCTGGTGGCATGTTGAGAGCCCTGGCAAAGATGGGATACGTGGGCAGGGAGGCTGAAACTCACTGAGCTTGTAGTCCAGCGGGATGGGTATTACGGCGCACAAAGCGCGCGTCTCAAACAATAGGCACGGCCGCGTGGCATGCCCGCAAAATCCGAGGAAACGCGCGCTGGTGGCATGTTGAGAGCCCTGGCAAAGATGGGATACGTGGGCAGGGAGGCTGAAACTCACTGAGCTTGTAGTCCAGCGGGATGGGTATTACGGCGCACAAAGCGCGCGTCTCAAACAATAGGCACGGCCGCGTGGCATGCCCGCAAAATCCGAGAAAACGCGCGCTGGTGGCATGTTGAGAGCCCTGGCAAAGATGGGATACGTGGGCAGGGAGGCTGAAACTCACTGAGCTTGTAGTCCAGCGGGATGGGTATTACGGCGCACAAAGCGCGCGTCTCAAACAATAGGCACGGCCGCGTGGCATGCCCGCAAAATCCGAGGAAACGCGCGCTGGTGGCATGTTGAGAGCCCTGGCAAAGATGGGATACGTGGGCAGGGAGGCTGAAACTCACTGAGCTTGTAGTCCAGCGGGATGGGTATTACGGCGCACAAAGCGCGCGTCTCAAACAATAGGCACGGCCGCGTGGCATGCCCGCAAAATCCGAGGAAACGCGCGCTGGTGGCATGTTGAGAGCCCTGGCAAAGATGGGATACGTGGGCAGGGAGGCTGAAACTCACTGAGCTTGTAGTCCAGCGGGATGGGTATTACGGCGCACAAAGCGCGCGTCTCAAACAATAGGCACGGCCGCGTGGCATGCCCGCAAAATCCGAGGAAACGCGCGCTGGTGGCATGTTGAGAGCCCTGGCAAAGATGGGATACGTGGGCAGGGAGGCTGAAACTCACTGAGCTTGTAGTCCAGCGGGATGGGTATTACGGCGCACAAAGCGCGCGTCTCAAACAATAGGCACGGCCGCGTGGCATGCCCGCAAAATCCGAGGAAACGCGCGCTGGTGGCATGTTGAGAGCCCTGGCAAAGATGGGATACGTGGGCAGGGAGGCTGAAACTCACTGAGCTTGTAGTCCAGCGGGATGGGTATAACGGCGCACAAAGCGCGCGTCTCAAACAATAGGCACGGCCGCGTGGCATGCCCGCAAAATCCGAGAAAACGCGCGCTGGTGGCATGTTGAGAGCCCTGGCAAAGATGGGATACGTGGGCAGGGAGGCTGAAACTCACTGAGCTTGTAGTCCAGCGGGATGGGTATTACGGCGCACAAAGCGCGCGTCTCAAACAATAGGCACGGCCGCGTGGCATGCCCTCAAAATCCGAGAAAACGCGCGCTGGTGGCATGTTGAGAGCCCTGGCAAAGATGGGATACGTGGGCAGGGAGGCTGAAACTCACTGAGCTTGTAGTCCAGCGGGATGGGTATTACGGCGCACAAAGCGCGCGTCTCAAACAATAGGCACGGCCTCGTGGCATGCCCGCAAAATCCGAGAAAACGCGCGCTGGTGGCATGTTGAGAGTTCTGGCAAAGATGGGATACGTGGGCAGGGAGGCTGAAACTCACTGAGCTTGTAGTCCAGCAGGATGGGTATTACGGCGCACAAAGCGCGCGTCTCAAACAATAGGCACGGCCGCGTGGCATGCCCGCAAAATCCGAGAAAACGCGCGCTGGTGGCATGTTGAGAGCCCTGGCAAAGATGGGACACGTGGGCAGGAACGCTGAAACTCACTGAGCTTGTAGTCCAGCGGGATGGGTATTACGGCGCACAAAGCGCGCGTCTCAAACAATAGGCACGGTCGCGTGGCATGCCCGCAAAATCCGAGAAAACGCGCGCTGGTGGCATGTTGAGAGCCCTGGCAAAGATGGGATACGTGGGCAGGGAGGCTGAAACTCACTGAGCTTGTAGTCCAGCGGGATGGGTATTACGGCGCACAAAGCGCGCGTCTCAAACAATAGGCACGGCCGCGTGGCATGCCCGCAAAATCCGAGAAAACGCGCGCTGGTGGCATGTTGAGAGCCCTGGCAAAGATGGGATACGTGGGCAGGGAGGCTGAAACTCACTGAGCTTGTAGTCCAGCGGGATGGGTATTACGGCGCACAAAGCGCGCGTCTCAAACAATAGGCACGGCCGCGTGGCATGCCCTCAAAATCCGAGAAAACGCGCGCTGGTGGCATGTTGAGAGCCCTGGCAAAGATGGGATACGTGGGCAGGGAGGCTGAAACTCACTGAGCTTGTAGTCCAGCGGGATGGGTATTACGGCGCACAAAGCGCGCGTCTCAAACAATAGGCTCGGCCGCGTGGCATGCCCGCAAAATCCGAGAAAACGCGCGCTGGTGGCATGTTGAGAGCCCTGGCAAAGGTGGGATACGTGGGCAGGGAGGCTGAAACTCACTGAGCTTGTAGTCCAGCGGGATGGGTATTACGGCGCACAAAGCGCGCGTCTCAAACAATAGGCACGGCCGCGTGGCATGCCCGCAAAATCCGAGAAAACGCGCGCTGGTGGCATGTTGAGAGCCCTGGCAAAGATGGGATACGTGGGCAGGGAGGCTGAAACTCACTGAGCTTGTAGTCCAGCGGGATGGGTATTACGGCGCACAAAGCGCGCGTCTCAAACAATAGGCACGGCCGCGTGGCATGCCCGCAAAATCCGAGAAAACGCGCGCTGGTGGCATGTTGAGAGCCCTGGCAAAGATGGGATACGTGGGCAGGGAGGCTGAAACTCACTGAGCTTGTAGTCCAGCGGGATGGGTATTACGGCGCACAAAGCGCGCGTCTCAAGCAATAGGCACGGCCGCGTGGCATGCCCGCAAAATCCGAGAAAACGCGCGCTGGTGGCATGTTGAGAGCCCTGGCAAAGATGGGATACGTGGGCAGGGAGGCTGAAACTCACTGAGCTTGTAGTCCAGCGGGATGGGTATTACGGCGCACAAAGCGCGCGTCTCAAACAATAGGCACGGCCGCGTGGCATGCCCGCAAAATCCGAGAAAACGCGCGCTGGTGGCATGTTGAGAGCCCTGGCAAAGATGGGATACGTGGGCAGGGAGGCTGAAACTCACTGAGCTTGTAGTCCAGCGGGATAGGTATTACGGCGCACAAAGCGCGCGTCTCAAACAATAGGCACGGCCGCGTGGCATGCCCGCAAAATCCGAGAAAACGCGCGCTGGTGGCATGTTGAGAGCCCTGGCAAAGATGGGATACGTGGGCAGGGAGGCTGAAACTCACTGAGCTTGTAGTCCAGCGAGATGGGTATTACGGCGCACAAAGCGCGCGTCTCAAACAATAGGCACGGCCGCGTGGCATGCCCGCAAAATCCGAGAAAACGCGCGCTGGTGGCATGTTGAGAGCCCTGGCAAAGATGGGATACGTGGGCAGGGAGGCTGAAACTCACTGAGCTTGTAGTCCAGCGGGATGGGTATTACGGCGCACAAAGCGCGCGTCTCAAACAATAGGCACGGCCGCGTGGCATGCCCGCAAAATCCGAGAAAACGCGCGCTGGTGGCATGTTGAGAGCCCTGGCAAAGATGGGATACGTGGGCAGGGAGGCTGAAACTCACTGAGCTTGTAGTCCAGCGGGATGGGTATTACGGCGCACAAAGCGCGCGTCTCAAACAATAGGCACGGCCGCGTGGCATGCCCTCAAAATCCGAGAAAACGCGCGCTGGTTGCATGTTGAGAGCCCTGGCAAAGATGGGATACGTGGGCAGGGAGGCTGAAACTCACTGAGCTTGTAGTCCAGCGGGATGGGTATTACGGCGCACAAAGCGCGCGTCTCAAACAATAGGCACGGCCGCGTGGCATGCCCGCAAAATCCGAGAAAACGCGCGCTGGTGGCATGTTGAGAGCCCTGGCAAAGATGGGATACGTGGGCAGGGAGGCTGAAACTCTCTGAGCTTGTAGTCCAGCGGGATGGGTATTACGGCGCACAAAGCGCGCGTCTCAAACAATAGGCACGGCCGCGTGGCATGCCCTCAAAATCCGAGAAAACGCGCGCTGGTGGCATGTTGAGAGCCCTGGCAAAGATGGGATACGTGGGCAGGGAGGCTGAAACTCACTGAGCTTGTAGTCCAGCGGGATGGGTATTACGGCGCACAAAGCGCGCGTCTCAAACAATAGGCACGGCCGCGTGGCATGCCCGCAAAATCCGAGAAAACGCGCGCTGGTGGCATGTTGAGAGCCCTGGCAAAGATGGGATACGTGGGCAGGGAGGCTGAAACTCACTGAGCTTGTAGTCCAGCGGGATGGGTATTACGGCGCACAAAGCGCGCGTCTCAAGCAATAGGCACGGCCGCGTGGCATGCCCGCAAAATCCGAGAAAACGCGCGCTGGTGGCATGTTGAGAGCCCTGGCAAAGATGGGATACGTGGGCAGGGAGGCTGAAACTCACTGAGCTTGTAGTCCAGCGGGATGGGTATTACGGCGCACAAAGCGCGCGTCTCAAACAATAGGCACGGCCGCGTGGCATGCCCGCAAAATCCGAGAAAACGCGCGCTGGTGGCATGTTGAGAGCCCTGGCAAAGATGGGATACGTGGGCAGGGAGGCTGAAACTCACTGAGCTTGTAGTCCAGCGGGATAGGTATTACGGCGCACAAAGCGCGCGTCTCAAACAATAGGCACGGCCGCGTGGCATGCCCGCAAAATCCGAGAAAACGCGCGCTGCTGGCATGTTGAGAGCCCTGGCAAAGATGGGATACGTGGGCAGGGAGGCTGAAACTCACTGAGCTTGTAGTCCAGCGAGATGGGTATTACGGCGCACAAAGCGCGCGTCTCAAACAATAGGCACGGCCGCGTGGCATGCCCGCAAAATCCGAGAAAACGCGCGCTGGTGGCATGTTGAGAGCCCTGGCAAAGATGGGATACGTGGGCAGGGAGGCTGAAACTCACTGAGCTTGTAGTCCAGCGGGATGGGTATTACGGCGCACAAAGCGCGCGTCTCAAACAATAGGCACGGCCGCGTGGCATGCCCGCAAAATCCGAGAAAACGCGCGCTGGTGGCATGTTGAGAGCCCTGGCAAAGATGGGATACGTGGGCAGGGAGGCTGAAACTCACTGAGCTTGTAGTCCAGCGGGATGGGTATTACGGCGCACAAAGCGCGCGTCTCAAACAATAGGCACGGCCGCGTGGCATGCCCTCAAAATCCGAGAAAACGCGCGCTGGTTGCATGTTGAGAGCCCTGGCAAAGATGGGATACGTGGGCAGGGAGGCTGAAACTCACTGAGCTTGTAGTCCAGCGGGATGGGTATTACGGCGCACAAAGCGCGCGTCTCAAACAATAGGCACGGCCGCGTGGCATGCCCGCAAAATCCGAGAAAACGCGCGCTGGTGGCATGTTGAGAGCCCTGGCAAAGATGGGATACGTGGGCAGGGAGGCTGAAACTCACTGAGCTTGTAGTCCAGCGGGATGGGTATTACGGCGCACAAAGCGCGCGTCTCAAACAATAGGCACGGCCGCGTGGCATGCCCTCAAAATCCGAGAAAACGCGCGCTGGTGGCATGTTGAGAGCCCTGGCAAAGATGGGATACGTGGGCAGGGAGGCTGAAACTCACTGAGCTTGTAGTCCAGCGGGATGGGTATTACGGCGCACAAAGCGCGCGTCTCAAACAATAGGCACGGCCGCGTGGCATGCCCGCAAAATCGGAGAAAACGCGCGCTGGTGGCATGTTGAGAGCCCTGGCAAAGATGGGATACGTGGGCAGGGAGGCTGAAACTCACTGAGCTTGTAGTCCAGCGGGATGGGTATTACGGCGCACAAAGCGCGCGTCTCAAACAATAGGCACGGCCGCGTGGCATGCCCTCAAAATCCGAGAAAACGCGCGCTGGTGGCATGTTGAGAGCCCTGGCAAAGATGGGATACGTGGGCAGGGAGGCTGAAACTCACTGAGCTTGTAGTCCAGCGGGATAGGTATTACGGCGCTCAAAGCGCGCGTCTCAAACAATAGGCACGGCCGCGTGGCATGCCCGCAAAATCCGAGAAAACGCGCGCTGGTGGCATGTTGAGAGCCCTGGCAAAGATGGGATACGTGGGCAGGGAGGCTGAAACTCACTGAGCTTGTAGTCCAGCGGGATGGGTATTACGGCGCACAAAGCGCGCGTCTCAAACAATAGGCACGGCCGCGTGGCATGCCCGCAAAATCCGAGAAAACGCGCGCTGGTGGCATGTTGAGAGCCCTGGCAAAGATGGGATACGTGGGCAGGGAGGTTGAAACTCACTGAGCTTGTAGTCCAGCGCGATGGGTATTACGGCGCACAAAGCGCGCGTCTCAAACAATAGGCACGGCCGCGTAACATGCCCTCAAAATCCGAGAAAACGCGCGCTGGTGGCATGTTGAGAGCCCTGGCAAAGATGGGATACGTGGGCAGGGAGGCTGAAACTGACTGAGCTTGTAGTCCAGCGGGATGGGTATTACGGCGCACAAAGCGCGCGTCTCAAACAATAGGCACGGCCGCGTGGCATGCCCGCAAAATCCGAGAAAACGCGTGCTGGTGGCATGTTGAGAGCCCTGGCAAAGATGGGATACGTGGGCAGGGAGGCTGAAACTCACTGAGCTTGTAGTCCAGCGGGATGGGTATTACGGCGCACAAAGCGCGCGTCTCAAACAATAGGCACGGCCGCGTGGCATGCCCTCAAAATCCGAGAAAACGCGCGCTGGTTGCATGTTGAGAGCCCTGGCAAAGATGGGATACGTGGGCAGGGAGGCTGAAACTCACTGAGCTTGTAGTCCAGCGGGATGGGTATTACGGCGCACAAAGCGCGCGTCTCAAACAATAGGCACGGCCGCGTGGCATGCCCGCAAAATCCGAGAAAACGCGCGCTGGTGGCATGTTGAGAGCCCTGGCAAAGATGGGATACGTGAGCAGGGAGGCTGAAACTCACTGAGCTTGTAGTCCAGCGGGATGGGTATTACGGCGCACAAAGCGCGCGTCTCAAACAATAGGCACGGCCGCGTGGCATGCCCTCAAAATCCGAGAAAACGCGCGCTGGTGGCATGTTGAGAGCCCTGGCAAAGATGGGATACGTGGGCAGGGAGGCTGAAACTCACTGAGCTTGTAGTCCAGCGGGATGGGTATTACGGCGCACAAAGCGCGCGTCTCAAACAATAGGCACGGCCGCGTGGCATGCCCGCAAAATCGGAGAAAACGCGCGCTGGTGGCATGTTGAGAGCCCTGGCAAAGATGGGATACGTGGGCAGGGAGGCTGAAACTCACTGAGCTTGTAGTCCAGCGGGATGGGTATTACGGCGCACAAAGCGCGCGTCTCAAACAATAGGCACGGCCGCGTGGCATGCCCTCAAAATCCGAGAAAACGCGCGCTGGTGGCATGTTGAGAGCCCTGGCAAAGATGGGATACGTGGGCAGGGAGGCTGAAACTCACTGAGCTTGTAGTCCAGCGGGATAGGTATTACGGCGCTCAAAGCGCGCGTCTCAAACAATAGGCACGGCCGCGTGGCATGCCCGCAAAATCCGAGAAAACGCGCGCTGGTGGCATGTTGAGAGCCCTGGCAAAGATGGGATACGTGGGCAGGGAGGCTGAAACTCACTGAGCTTGTAGTCCAGCGGGATGGGTATTACGGCGCACAAAGCGCGCGTCTCAAACAATAGGCACGGCCGCGTGGCATGCCCGCAAAATCCGAGAAAACGCGCGCTGGTGGCATGTTGAGAGCCCTGGCAAAGATGGGATACGTGGGCAGGGAGGTTGAAACTCACTGAGCTTGTAGTCCAGCGCGATGGGTATTACGGCGCACAAAGCGCGCGTCTCAAACAATAGGCACGGCCGCGTAACATGCCCTCAAAATCCGAGAAAACGCGCGCTGGTGGCATGTTGAGAGCCCTGGCAAAGATGGGATACGTGGGCAGGGAGGCTGAAACTGACTGAGCTTGTAGTCCAGCGGGATGGGTATTACGGCGCACAAAGCGCGCGTCTCAAACAATAGGCACGGCCGCGTGGCATGCCCGCAAAATCCGAGAAAACGCGTGCTGGTGGCATGTTGAGAGCCCTGGCAAAGATGGGATACGTGGGCAGGGAGGCTGAAACTCACTGAGCTTGTAGTCCAGCGGGATGGGTATTACGGCGCACAAAGCGCGCGTCTCAAACAATAGGCACGGCCGCGTGGCATGCCCGCAAAATCCGAGAAAACGCGCGCTGGTGGCATGTTGAGAGCCCTGGCAAAGATGGGATACGTGGGCAGGGAGGCTGAAACTCACTGAGCTTGTAGTCCATCGGGATGGGTATTACGGCGCACAAAGCGCGCGTCTCAAACAATAGGCACGGCCGCGTGGCATGCCCTCAAAATCCGAGAAAACGCGCGCTGGTGGCATGTTGAGAGCCCTGGCAAAGATGGGACACGTGGGCAGGGAGGCTGAAACTCACTGAGCTTGTAGTCCAGCGGGATGGGTATTACGGCGCACAAAGCGCGCGTCTCAAACAATAGGCACGGCCGCGTGGCATGCCCGCAAAATCGGAGAAAACGCGCGCTGGTGGCATGTTGAGAGCCCTGGCAAAGATGGGATACGTGGGCAGGGAGGCTGAAACTCACTGAGCTTGTAGTCCAGCGGGATGGGTATTACGGCGCACAAAGCGCGCGTCTCAAACAATAGGCACGGCCGCGTGGCATGCCCGCAAAATCCGAGAAAACGCGCGCTGGTGGCATGTTGAGAGCCCTGGCAAAGATGGGATACGTGAGCAGGGAGGCTGAAACTCACTGAGCTTGTAGTCCAGCGGGATGGGTATTACGGCGCACAAAGCGCGCGTCTCAAACAATAGGCACGGCCGCGTGGCATGCCTGCAAAATCCGAGAAAACGCGCGCTGGTGGCATGTTGAGAGCCCTGGCAAAGATGGGATACGTGGGCAGGGAGGCTGAAACTCACTGAGCTTGTAGTCCAGCGGGATGGGTATTACGGCGCCCAAAGCGCGCGTCTCAAACAATAGGCACGGCCGCGTGGCATGCCCGCAAAATCCGAGAAAACGCGCGCTGGTGGCATGTTGAGAGCCCTGGCAAAGATGGGATACGTGGGCAGGGAGGCTGAAACTCACTGAGCTTGTAGTCCAGCGGGATGGGTATTACGGCGCACAAAGCGCGCGTCTCAAACAATAGGCACGGCCGCGTGGCATGCCTGCAAAATCCGAGAAAACGCGCGCTGGTGGCATGTTGAGAGCCCTGGCAAAGATGGGATACGTGGGCAGGGAGGCTGAAACTCACTGAGCTTGTAGTCCAGCGGGATGGGTATTACGGCGCACAAAGCGCGCGTCTCAAACAATAGGCACGGCCGCGTGGCATGCCCGCAAAATCCGAGAAAACGCGCGCTGGTGGCATGTTGAGAGCCCTGGCAAAGATGGGATACGTGGGCAGGGAGGCTGAAACTCACTGAGCTTGTAGTCCAGCGGGATGGGTATTACGGCGCACAAAGCGCGCGTCTCAAACAATAGGCACGGCCGCGTGGCATGCCTGCAAAATCCGAGAAAACGCGCGCTGGTGGCATGTTGAGAGCCCTGGCAAAGATGGGATACGTGGGCAGGGAGGCTGAAACTCACTGAGCTTGTAGTCCAGCGGGATGGGTATTACGGCGCACAAAGCGCGCGTCTCAAACAATAGGCACGGCCGCGTGGCATGCCCGCAAAATCCGAGAAAACGCGCGCTGGTGGCATGTTGAGAGCCCTGGCAAAGATGGGATACGTGGGCAGGGAGGCTGAAACTCACTGAGCTTGTAGTCCAGCGGGATGGGTATTACGGCGCACAAAGCGCGCGTCTCAAACAATAGGCACGGCCGCGTGGCATGCCCGCAAAATCCGAGAAAACGCGCGCTGGTGGCATGTTGAGAGCCCTGGCAAAGATGGGATACGTGGGCAGGGAGGCTGAAACTCACTGAGCTTGTAGTCCAGCGGGATGGGTATTACGGCGCACAAAGCGCGCGTCTCAAACAATAGGCACGGCCGCGTGGCATGCCCGCAAAATCCGAGAAAACGCGCGCTGGTGGCATGTTGAGAGCCCTGGCAAAGATGGGATACGTGGGCAGGGAGGCTGAAACTCACTGAGCTTGTAGTCCAGCGGGATGGGTATTACGGCGCACAAAGCGCGCGTCTCAAACAATAGGCACGGCCGCGTGGCATGCCTGAAAAATCCGAGAAAACGCGCGCTGGTGGCATGTTGAGAGCCCTGGCAAAGATGGGATACGTGGGCAGGGAGGCTGAAACTCACTGAGCTTGTAGTCCAGCGGGATGGGTATTACGGCGCACAAAGCGCGCGTCTCAAACAATAGGCACGGCCGCGTGGCATGCCCGCAAAATCCGAGAAAACGCGCGCTGGTGGCATGTTGAGAGCCCTGGCAAAGATGGGATACGTGGGCAGGGAGGCTGAAACTCACTGAGCTTGTAGTCCAGCGGGATGGGTATTACGGCGCACAAAGCGCGCGTCTCAAACAATAGGCACGGCCGCGTGGCATGCCTGCGCTCAAAATCCGAGTAAACGCGCGCTGGTGGCATGTTGAGAGCCCTGGCAAAGATGGGATACGTGGGCAGGGAGGCTGAAACTCACTGAGCTTGTAGTCCAGCGGGATGGGTATTACGGCGCACAAAGCGCGCGTCTCAAACAATAGGCACGGCCGCGTGGCATGCGCTCAAAATCCGAGAAAACGCGCGCTGGTGGCATGTTGAGAGCCCTGGCAAAGATGGGATACGTGGGCAGGGAGGCTGAAACTCACTGAGCTTGTAGTCCAGCGGGATGGGTATTACGGCGCACAAAGCGCGCGTCTCAAACAAAAGGCACGGCCGCGTGGCATGCGCTCAAAATCCGAGTAAACGCGCGCTGGTGGCATGTTGAGAGCCCTGGCAAAGATGGGATACGTGGGCAGGGAGGCTGAAACTCACTGAGCTTGTAGTCCAGCGGGATGGGTATTACGGCGCACAAAGCGCGCGTCTCAAACAATAGGCACGGCCGCGTGGCATGCGCTCAAAATCCGAGAAAACGCGCGCTGGTGGCATGTTGAGAGCCCTGGCAAAGATGGGATACGTGGGCAGGGAGGCTGAAACTCACTGAGCTTGTAGTCCAGCGGGATGGGTATTACGGCGCACAAAGCGCGCGTCTCAAACAAAAGGCACGGCCGCGTGGCATGCGCTCAAAATCCGAGTAAACGCGCGCTGGTGGCATGTTGAGAGCCCTGGCAAAGATGGGATACGTGGGCAGGGAGGCTGAAACTCACTGAGCTTGTAGTCCAGCGGGATGGGTATTACGGCGCACAAAGCGCGCGTCTCAAACAATAGGCACGGCCGCGTGGCATGCGCTCAAAATCCGAGAAAACGCGCGCTGGTGGCATGTTGAGAGCCCTGGCAAAGATGGGATACGTGGGCAGGGAGGCTGAAACTCACTGAGCTTGTAGTCCAGCGGGATGGGTATTACGGCGCACAAAGCGCGCGTCTCAAACAAAAGGCACGGCCGCGTGGCATGCGCTCAAAATCCGAGTAAACGCGCGCTGGTGGCATGTTGAGAGCCCTGGCAAAGATGGGATACGTGGGCAGGGAGGCTGAAACTCACTGAGCTTGTAGTCCAGCGGGATGGGTATTACGGCGCACAAAGCGCGCGTCTCAAACAATAGGCACGGCCGCGTGGCATGCGCTCAAAATCCGAGAAAACGCGCGCTGGTGGCATGTTGAGAGCCCTGGCAAAGATGGGATACGTGGGCAGGGAGGCTGAAACTCACTGAGCTTGTAGTCCAGCGGGATGGGTATTACGGCGCACAAAGCGCGCGTCTCAAACAAAAGGCACGGCCGCGTGGCATGCGCTCAAAATCCGAGTAAACGCGCGCTGGTGGCATGTTGAGAGCCCTGGCAAAGATGGGATACGTGGGCAGGGAGGCTGAAACTCACTGAGCTTGTAGTCCAGCGGGATGGGTATTACGGCGCACAAAGCGCGCGTCTCAAACAATAGGCACGGCCGCGTGGCATGCGCTCAAAATCCGAGAAAACGCGCGCTGGTGGCATGTTGAGAGCCCTGGCAAAGATGGGATACGTGGGCAGGGAGGCTGAAACTCACTGAGCTTGTAGTCCAGCGGGATGGGTATTACGGCGCACAAAGCGCGCGTCTCAAACAAAAGGCACGGCCGCGTGGCATGCGCTCAAAATCCGAGTAAACGCGCGCTGGTGGCATGTTGAGAGCCCTGGCAAAGATGGGATACGTGGGCAGGGAGGCTGAAACTCACTGAGCTTGTAGTCCAGCGGGATGGGTATTACGGCGCACAAAGCGCGCGTCTCAAACAATAGGCACGGCCGCGTGGCATGCGCTCAAAATCCGAGAAAACGCGCGCTGGTGGCATGTTGAGAGCCCTGGCAAAGATGGGATACGTGGGCAGGGAGGCTGAAACTCACTGAGCTTGTAGTCCAGCGGGATGGGTATTACGGCGCACAAAGCGCGCGTCTCAAACAAAAGGCACGGCCGCGTGGCATGCGCTCAAAATCCGAGTAAACGCGCGCTGGTGGCATGTTGAGAGCCCTGGCAAAGATGGGATACGTGGGCAGGGAGGCTGAAACTCACTGAGCTTGTAGTCCAGCGGGATGGGTATTACGGCGCACAAAGCGCGCGTCTCAAACAATAGGCACGGCCGCGTGGCATGCGCTCAAAATCCGAGAAAACGCGCGCTGGTGGCATGTTGAGAGCCCTGGCAAAGATGGGATACGTGGGCAGGGAGGCTGAAACTCACTGAGCTTGTAGTCCAGCGGGATGGGTATTACGGCGCACAAAGCGCGCGTCTCAAACAAAAGGCACGGCCGCGTGGCATGCGCTCAAAATCCGAGTAAACGCGCGCTGGTGGCATGTTGAGAGCCCTGGCAAAGATGGGATACGTGGGCAGGGAGGCTGAAACTCACTGAGCTTGTAGTCCAGCGGGATGGGTATTACGGCGCACAAAGCGCGCGTCTCAAACAATAGGCACGGCCGCGTGGCATGCGCTCAAAATCCGAGAAAACGCGCGCTGGTGGCATGTTGAGAGCCCTGGCAAAGATGGGATACGTGGGCAGGGAGGCTGAAACTCACTGAGCTTGTAGTCCAGCGGGATGGGTATTACGGCGCACAAAGCGCGCGTCTCAAACAAAAGGCACGGCCGCGTGGCATGCGCTCAAAATCCGAGTAAACGCGCGCTGGTGGCATGTTGAGAGCCCTGGCAAAGATGGGATACGTGGGCAGGGAGGCTGAAACTCACTGAGCTTGTAGTCCAGCGGGATGGGTATTACGGCGCACAAAGCGCGCGTCTCAAACAATAGGCACGGCCGCGTGGCATGCGCTCAAAATCCGAGAAAACGCGCGCTGGTGGCATGTTGAGAGCCCTGGCAAAGATGGGATACGTGGGCAGGGAGGCTGAAACTCACTGAGCTTGTAGTCCAGCGGGATGGGTATTACGGCGCACAAAGCGCGCGTCTCAAACAAAAGGCACGGCCGCGTGGCATGCGCTCAAAATCCGAGTAAACGCGCGCTGGTGGCATGTTGAGAGCCCTGGCAAAGATGGGATACGTGGGCAGGGAGGCTGAAACTCACTGAGCTTGTAGTCCAGCGGGATGGGTATTACGGCGCACAAAGCGCGCGTCTCAAACAATAGGCACGGCCGCGTGGCATGCGCTCAAAATCCGAGAAAACGCGCGCTGGTGGCATGTTGAGAGCCCTGGCAAAGATGGGATACGTGGGCAGGGAGGCTGAAACTCACTGAGCTTGTAGTCCAGCGGGATGGGTATTACGGCGCACAAAGCGCGCGTCTCAAACAAAAGGCACGGCCGCGTGGCATGCGCTCAAAATCCGAGTAAACGCGCGCTGGTGGCATGTTGAGAGCCCTGGCAAAGATGGGATACGTGGGCAGGGAGGCTGAAACTCACTGAGCTTGTAGTCCAGCGGGATGGGTATTACGGCGCACAAAGCGCGCGTCTCAAACAATAGGCACGGCCGCGTGGCATGCGCTCAAAATCCGAGAAAACGCGCGCTGGTGGCATGTTGAGAGCCCTGGCAAAGATGGGATACGTGGGCAGGGAGGCTGAAACTCACTGAGCTTGTAGTCCAGCGGGATGGGTATTACGGCGCACAAAGCGCGCGTCTCAAACAAAAGGCACGGCCGCGTGGCATGCGCTCAAAATCCGAGTAAACGCGCGCTGGTGGCATGTTGAGAGCCCTGGCAAAGATGGGATACGTGGGCAGGGAGGCTGAAACTCACTGAGCTTGTAGTCCAGCGGGATGGGTATTACGGCGCACAAAGCGCGCGTCTCAAACAATAGGCACGGCCGCGTGGCATGCGCTCAAAATCCGAGAAAACGCGCGCTGGTGGCATGTTGAGAGCCCTGGCAAAGATGGGATACGTGGGCAGGGAGGCTGAAACTCACTGAGCTTGTAGTCCAGCGGGATGGGTATTACGGCGCACAAAGCGCGCGTCTCAAACAAAAGGCACGGCCGCGTGGCATGCGCTCAAAATCCGAGTAAACGCGCGCTGGTGGCATGTTGAGAGCCCTGGCAAAGATGGGATACGTGGGCAGGGAGGCTGAAACTCACTGAGCTTGTAGTCCAGCGGGATGGGTATTACGGCGCACAAAGCGCGCGTCTCAAACAATAGGCACGGCCGCGTGGCATGCGCTCAAAATCCGAGAAAACGCGCGCTGGTGGCATGTTGAGAGCCCTGGCAAAGATGGGATACGTGGGCAGGGAGGCTGAAACTCACTGAGCTTGTAGTCCAGCGGGATGGGTATTACGGCGCACAAAGCGCGCGTCTCAAACAAAAGGCACGGCCGCGTGGCATGCGCTCAAAATCCGAGTAAACGCGCGCTGGTGGCATGTTGAGAGCCCTGGCAAAGATGGGATACGTGGGCAGGGAGGCTGAAACTCACTGAGCTTGTAGTCCAGCGGGATGGGTATTACGGCGCACAAAGCGCGCGTCTCAAACAATAGGCACGGCCGCGTGGCATGCGCTCAAAATCCGAGAAAACGCGCGCTGGTGGCATGTTGAGAGCCCTGGCAAAGATGGGATACGTGGGCAGGGAGGCTGAAACTCACTGAGCTTGTAGTCCAGCGGGATGGGTATTACGGCGCACAAAGCGCGCGTCTCAAACAAAAGGCACGGCCGCGTGGCATGCGCTCAAAATCCGAGTAAACGCGCGCTGGTGGCATGTTGAGAGCCCTGGCAAAGATGGGATACGTGGGCAGGGAGGCTGAAACTCACTGAGCTTGTAGTCCAGCGGGATGGGTATTACGGCGCACAAAGCGCGCGTCTCAAACAATAGGCACGGCCGCGTGGCATGCGCTCAAAATCCGAGAAAACGCGCGCTGGTGGCATGTTGAGAGCCCTGGCAAAGATGGGATACGTGGGCAGGGAGGCTGAAACTCACTGAGCTTGTAGTCCAGCGGGATGGGTATTACGGCGCACAAAGCGCGCGTCTCAAACAAAAGGCACGGCCGCGTGGCATGCGCTCAAAATCCGAGTAAACGCGCGCTGGTGGCATGTTGAGAGCCCTGGCAAAGATGGGATACGTGGGCAGGGAGGCTGAAACTCACTGAGCTTGTAGTCCAGCGGGATGGGTATTACGGCGCACAAAGCGCGCGTCTCAAACAATAGGCACGGCCGCGTGGCATGCGCTCAAAATCCGAGAAAACGCGCGCTGGTGGCATGTTGAGAGCCCTGGCAAAGATGGGATACGTGGGCAGGGAGGCTGAAACTCACTGAGCTTGTAGTCCAGCGGGATGGGTATTACGGCGCACAAAGCGCGCGTCTCAAACAAAAGGCACGGCCGCGTGGCATGCGCTCAAAATCCGAGTAAACGCGCGCTGGTGGCATGTTGAGAGCCCTGGCAAAGATGGGATACGTGGGCAGGGAGGCTGAAACTCACTGAGCTTGTAGTCCAGCGGGATGGGTATTACGGCGCACAAAGCGCGCGTCTCAAACAATAGGCACGGCCGCGTGGCATGCGCTCAAAATCCGAGAAAACGCGCGCTGGTGGCATGTTGAGAGCCCTGGCAAAGATGGGATACGTGGGCAGGGAGGCTGTAACTCACTGAGCTTGTAGTCCAGCGGGATGGGTATTACGGCGCACAAAGCGCGCGTCTCAAACAAAAGGCACGGCCGCGTGGCATGCGCTCAAAATCCGAGTAAACGCGCGCTGGTGGCATGTTGAGAGCCCTGGCAAAGATGGGATACGTGGGCAGGGAGGCTGAAACTCACTGAGCTTGTAGTCCAGCGGGATGGGTATTACGGCGCACAAAGCGCGCGTCTCAAACAATAGGCACGGCCGCGTGGCATGCGCTCAAAATCCGAGAAAACGCGCGCTGGTGGCATGTTGAGAGCCCTGGCAAAGATGGGATACGTGGGCAGGGAGGCTGAAACTCACTGAGCTTGTAGTCCAGCGGGATGGGTATTACGGCGCACAAAGCGCGCGTCTCAAACAAAAGGCACGGCCGCGTGGCATGCGCTCAAAATCCGAGTAAACGCGCGCTGGTGGCATGTTGAGAGCCCTGGCAAAGATGGGATACGTGGGCAGGGAGGCTGAAACTCACTGAGCTTGTAGTCCAGCGGGATGGGTATTACGGCGCACAAAGCGCGCGTCTCAAACAATAGGCACGGCCGCGTGGCATGCGCTCAAAATCCGAGAAAACGCGCGCTGGTGGCATGTTGAGAGCCCTGGCAAAGATGGGATACGTGGGCAGGGAGGCTGAAACTCACTGAGCTTGTAGTCCAGCGGGATGGGTATTACGGCGCACAAAGCGCGCGTCTCAAACAAAAGGCACGGCCGCGTGGCATGCGCTCAAAATCCGAGTAAACGCGCGCTGGTGGCATGTTGAGAGCCCTGGCAAAGATGGGATACGTGGGCAGGGAGGCTGAAACTCACTGAGCTTGTAGTCCAGCGGGATGGGTATTACGGCGCACAAAGCGCGCGTCTCAAACAATAGGCACGGCCGCGTGGCATGCGCTCAAAATCCGAGAAAACGCGCGCTGGTGGCATGTTGAGAGCCCTGGCAAAGATGGGATACGTGGGCAGGGAGGCTGAAACTCACTGAGCTTGTAGTCCAGCGGGATGGGTATTACGGCGCACAAAGCGCGCGTCTCAAACAAAAGGCACGGCCGCGTGGCATGCGCTCAAAATCCGAGTAAACGCGCGCTGGTGGCATGTTGAGAGCCCTGGCAAAGATGGGATACGTGGGCAGGGAGGCTGAAACTCACTGAGCTTGTAGTCCAGCGGGATGGGTATTACGGCGCACAAAGCGCGCGTCTCAAACAATAGGCACGGCCGCGTGGCATGCGCTCAAAATCCGAGAAAACGCGCGCTGGTGGCATGTTGAGAGCCCTGGCAAAGATGGGATACGTGGGCAGGGAGGCTGAAACTCACTGAGCTTGTAGTCCAGCGGGATGGGTATTACGGCGCACAAAGCGCGCGTCTCAAACAAAAGGCACGGCCGCGTGGCATGCGCTCAAAATCCGAGTAAACGCGCGCTGGTGGCATGTTGAGAGCCCTGGCAAAGATGGGATACGTGGGCAGGGAGGCTGAAACTCACTGAGCTTGTAGTCCAGCGGGATGGGTATTACGGCGCACAAAGCGCGCGTCTCAAACAATAGGCACGGCCGCGTGGCATGCGCTCAAAATCCGAGAAAACGCGCGCTGGTGGCATGTTGAGAGCCCTGGCAAAGATGGGATACGTGGGCAGGGAGGCTGAAACTCACTGAGCTTGTAGTCCAGCGGGATGGGTATTACGGCGCACAAAGCGCGCGTCTCAAACAAAAGGCACGGCCGCGTGGCATGCGCTCAAAATCCGAGTAAACGCGCGCTGGTGGCATGTTGAGAGCCCTGGCAAAGATGGGATACGTGGGCAGGGAGGCTGAAACTCACTGAGCTTGTAGTCCAGCGGGATGGGTATTACGGCGCACAAAGCGCGCGTCTCAAACAATAGGCACGGCCGCGTGGCATGCGCTCAAAATCCGAGAAAACGCGCGCTGGTGGCATGTTGAGAGCCCTGGCAAAGATGGGATACGTGGGCAGGGAGGCTGAAACTCACTGAGCTTGTAGTCCAGCGGGATGGGTATTACGGCGCACAAAGCGCGCGTCTCAAACAAAAGGCACGGCCGCGTGGCATGCGCTCAAAATCCGAGTAAACGCGCGCTGGTGGCATGTTGAGAGCCCTGGCAAAGATGGGATACGTGGGCAGGGAGGCTGAAACTCACTGAGCTTGTAGTCCAGCGGGATGGGTATTACGGCGCACAAAGCGCGCGTCTCAAACAATAGGCACGGCCGCGTGGCATGCGCTCAAAATCCGAGAAAACGCGCGCTGGTGGCATGTTGAGAGCCCTGGCAAAGATGGGATACGTGGGCAGGGAGGCTGAAACTCACTGAGCTTGTAGTCCAGCGGGATGGGTATTACGGCGCACAAAGCGCGCGTCTCAAACAAAAGGCACGGCCGCGTGGCATGCGCTCAAAATCCGAGTAAACGCGCGCTGGTGGCATGTTGAGAGCCCTGGCAAAGATGGGATACGTGGGCAGGGAGGCTGAAACTCACTGAGCTTGTAGTCCAGCGGGATGGGTATTACGGCGCACAAAGCGCGCGTCTCAAACAATAGGCACGGCCGCGTGGCATGCGCTCAAAATCCGAGAAAACGCGCGCTGGTGGCATGTTGAGAGCCCTGGCAAAGATGGGATACGTGGGCAGGGAGGCTGAAACTCACTGAGCTTGTAGTCCAGCGGGATGGGTATTACGGCGCACAAAGCGCGCGTCTCAAACAAAAGGCACGGCCGCGTGGCATGCGCTCAAAATCCGAGTAAACGCGCGCTGGTGGCATGTTGAGAGCCCTGGCAAAGATGGGATACGTGGGCAGGGAGGCTGAAACTCACTGAGCTTGTAGTCCAGCGGGATGGGTATTACGGCGCACAAAGCGCGCGTCTCAAACAATAGGCACGGCCGCGTGGCATGCGCTCAAAATCCGAGAAAACGCGCGCTGGTGGCATGTTGAGAGCCCTGGCAAAGATGGGATACGTGGGCAGGGAGGCTGAAACTCACTGAGCTTGTAGTCCAGCGGGATGGGTATTACGGCGCACAAAGCGCGCGTCTCAAACAAAAGGCACGGCCGCGTGGCATGCGCTCAAAATCCGAGTAAACGCGCGCTGGTGGCATGTTGAGAGCCCTGGCAAAGATGGGATACGTGGGCAGGGAGGCTGAAACTCACTGAGCTTGTAGTCCAGCGGGATGGGTATTACGGCGCACAAAGCGCGCGTCTCAAACAATAGGCACGGCCGCGTGGCATGCGCTCAAAATCCGAGAAAACGCGCGCTGGTGGCATGTTGAGAGCCCTGGCAAAGATGGGATACGTGGGCAGGGAGGCTGAAACTCACTGAGCTTGTAGTCCAGCGGGATGGGTATTACGGCGCACAAAGCGCGCGTCTCAAACAAAAGGCACGGCCGCGTGGCATGCGCTCAAAATCCGAGTAAACGCGCGCTGGTGGCATGTTGAGAGCCCTGGCAAAGATGGGATACGTGGGCAGGGAGGCTGAAACTCACTGAGCTTGTAGTCCAGCGGGATGGGTATTACGGCGCACAAAGCGCGCGTCTCAAACAATAGGCACGGCCGCGTGGCATGCGCTCAAAATCCGAGAAAACGCGCGCTGGTGGCATGTTGAGAGCCCTGGCAAAGATGGGATACGTGGGCAGGGAGGCTGAAACTCACTGAGCTTGTAGTCCAGCGGGATGGGTATTACGGCGCACAAAGCGCGCGTCTCAAACAAAAGGCACGGCCGCGTGGCATGCGCTCAAAATCCGAGTAAACGCGCGCTGGTGGCATGTTGAGAGCCCTGGCAAAGATGGGATACGTGGGCAGGGAGGCTGAAACTCACTGAGCTTGTAGTCCAGCGGGATGGGTATTACGGCGCACAAAGCGCGCGTCTCAAACAATAGGCACGGCCGCGTGGCATGCGCTCAAAATCCGAGAAAACGCGCGCTGGTGGCATGTTGAGAGCCCTGGCAAAGATGGGATACGTGGGCAGGGAGGCTGAAACTCACTGAGCTTGTAGTCCAGCGGGATGGGTATTACGGCGCACAAAGCGCGCGTCTCAAACAAAAGGCACGGCCGCGTGGCATGCGCTCAAAATCCGAGTAAACGCGCGCTGGTGGCATGTTGAGAGCCCTGGCAAAGATGGGATACGTGGGCAGGGAGGCTGAAACTCACTGAGCTTGTAGTCCAGCGGGATGGGTATTACGGCGCACAAAGCGCGCGTCTCAAACAATAGGCACGGCCGCGTGGCATGCGCTCAAAATCCGAGAAAACGCGCGCTGGTGGCATGTTGAGAGCCCTGGCAAAGATGGGATACGTGGGCAGGGAGGCTGAAACTCACTGAGCTTGTAGTCCAGCGGGATGGGTATTACGGCGCACAAAGCGCGCGTCTCAAACAAAAGGCACGGCCGCGTGGCATGCGCTCAAAATCCGAGTAAACGCGCGCTGGTGGCATGTTGAGAGCCCTGGCAAAGATGGGATACGTGGGCAGGGAGGCTGAAACTCACTGAGCTTGTAGTCCAGCGGGATGGGTATTACGGCGCACAAAGCGCGCGTCTCAAACAATAGGCACGGCCGCGTGGCATGCGCTCAAAATCCGAGTAAACGCGCGCTGGTGGCATGTTGAGAGCCCTGGCAAAGATGGGATACGTGGGCAGGGAGGCTGAAACTCACTGAGCTTGTAGTCCAGCGGGATGGGTATTACGGCGCACAAAGCGCGCGTCTCAAACAATAGGCACGGCCGCGTGGCATGCGCTCAAAATCCGAGAAAACGCGCGCTGGTGGCATGTTGAGAGCCCTGGCAAAGATGGGATACGTGGGCAGGGAGGCTGAAACTCACTGAGCTTGTAGTCCAGCGGGATGGGTATTACGGCGCACAAAGCGCGCGTCTCAAACAAAAGGCACGGCCGCGTGGCATGCGCTCAAAATCCGAGTAAACGCGCGCTGGTGGCATGTTGAGAGCCCTGGCAAAGATGGGATACGTGGGCAGGGAGGCTGAAACTCACTGAGCTTGTAGTCCAGCGGGATGGGTATTACGGCGCACAAAGCGCGCGTCTCAAACAATAGGCACGGCCGCGTGGCATGCGCTCAAAATCCGAGAAAACGCGCGCTGGTGGCATGTTGAGAGCCCTGGCAAAGATGGGATACGTGGGCAGGGAGGCTGAAACTCACTGAGCTTGTAGTCCAGCGGGATGGGTATTACGGCGCACAAAGCGCGCGTCTCAAACAAAAGGCACGGCCGCGTGGCATGCGCTCAAAATCCGAGTAAACGCGCGCTGGTGGCATGTTGAGAGCCCTGGCAAAGATGGGATACGTGGGCAGGGAGGCTGAAACTCACTGAGCTTGTAGTCCAGCGGGATGGGTATTACGGCGCACAAAGCGCGCGTCTCAAACAATAGGCACGGCCGCGTGGCATGCGCTCAAAATCCGAGAAAACGCGCGCTGGTGGCATGTTGAGAGCCCTGGCAAAGATGGGATACGTGGGCAGGGAGGCTGAAACTCACTGAGCTTGTAGTCCAGCGGGATGGGTATTACGGCGCACAAAGCGCGCGTCTCAAACAAAAGGCACGGCCGCGTGGCATGCGCTCAAAATCCGAGTAAACGCGCGCTGGTGGCATGTTGAGAGCCCTGGCAAAGATGGGATACGTGGGCAGGGAGGCTGAAACTCACTGAGCTTGTAGTCCAGCGGGATGGGTATTACGGCGCACAAAGCGCGCGTCTCAAACAATAGGCACGGCCGCGTGGCATGCGCTCAAAATCCGAGAAAACGCGCGCTGGTGGCATGTTGAGAGCCCTGGCAAAGATGGGATACGTGGGCAGGGAGGCTGAAACTCACTGAGCTTGTAGTCCAGCGGGATGGGTATTACGGCGCACAAAGCGCGCGTCTCAAACAAAAGGCACGGCCGCGTGGCATGCGCTCAAAATCCGAGTAAACGCGCGCTGGTGGCATGTTGAGAGCCCTGGCAAAGATGGGATACGTGGGCAGGGAGGCTGAAACTCACTGAGCTTGTAGTCCAGCGGGATGGGTATTACGGCGCACAAAGCGCGCGTCTCAAACAATAGGCACGGCCGCGTGGCATGCGCTCAAAATCCGAGAAAACGCGCGCTGGTGGCATGTTGAGAGCCCTGGCAAAGATGGGATACGTGGGCAGGGAGGCTGAAACTCACTGAGCTTGTAGTCCAGCGGGATGGGTATTACGGCGCACAAAGCGCGCGTCTCAAACAAAAGGCACGGCCGCGTGGCATGCGCTCAAAATCCGAGTAAACGCGCGCTGGTGGCATGTTGAGAGCCCTGGCAAAGATGGGATACGTGGGCAGGGAGGCTGAAACTCACTGAGCTTGTAGTCCAGCGGGATGGGTATTACGGCGCACAAAGCGCGCGTCTCAAACAATAGGCACGGCCGCGTGGCATGCGCTCAAAATCCGAGAAAACGCGCGCTGGTGGCATGTTGAGAGCCCTGGCAAAGATGGGATACGTGGGCAGGGAGGCTGAAACTCACTGAGCTTGTAGTCCAGCGGGATGGGTATTACGGCGCACAAAGCGCGCGTCTCAAACAAAAGGCACGGCCGCGTGGCATGCGCTCAAAATCCGAGTAAACGCGCGCTGGTGGCATGTTGAGAGCCCTGGCAAAGATGGGATACGTGGGCAGGGAGGCTGAAACTCACTGAGCTTGTAGTCCAGCGGGATGGGTATTACGGCGCACAAAGCGCGCGTCTCAAACAATAGGCACGGCCGCGTGGCATGCGCTCAAAATCCGAGAAAACGCGCGCTGGTGGCATGTTGAGAGCCCTGGCAAAGATGGGATACGTGGGCAGGGAGGCTGAAACTCACTGAGCTTGTAGTCCAGCGGGATGGGTATTACGGCGCACAAAGCGCGCGTCTCAAACAAAAGGCACGGCCGCGTGGCATGCGCTCAAAATCCGAGTAAACGCGCGCTGGTGGCATGTTGAGAGCCCTGGCAAAGATGGGATACGTGGGCAGGGAGGCTGAAACTCACTGAGCTTGTAGTCCAGCGAGATGGGTATTACGGCGCACAAAGCGCGCGTCTCAAACAATAGGCACGGCCGCGTGGCATGCGCTCAAAATCCGAGAAAACGCGCGCTGGTGGCATGTTGAGAGCCCTGGCAAAGATGGGATACGTGGGCAGGGAGGCTGAAACTCACTGAGCTTGTAGTCCAGCGGGATGGGTATTACGGCGCACAAAGCGCGCGTCTCAAACAAAAGGCACGGCCGCGTGGCATGCGCTCAAAATCCGAGTAAACGCGCGCTGGTGGCATGTTGAGAGCCCTGGCAAAGATGGGATACGTGGGCAGGGAGGCTGAAACTCACTGAGCTTGTAGTCCAGCGGGATGGGTATTACGGCGCACAAAGCGCGCGTCTCAAACAATAGGCACGGCCGCGTGGCATGCGCTCAAAATCCGAGAAAACGCGCGCTGGTGGCATGTTGAGAGCCCTGGCAAAGATGGGATACGTGGGCAGGGAGGCTGAAACTCACTGAGCTTGTAGTCCAGCGGAATGGGTATTACGGCGCACAAAGCGCGCGTCTCAAACAAAAGGCACGGCCGCGTGGCATGCGCTCAAAATCCGAGTAAACGCGCGCTGGTGGCATGTTGAGAGCCCTGGCAAAGATGGGATACGTGGGCAGGGAGGCTGAAACTCACTGAGCTTGTAGTCCAGCGGGATGGGTATTACGGCGCACAAAGCGCGCGTCTCAAACAATAGGCACGGCCGCGTGGCATGCGCTCAAAATCCGAGAAAACGCGCGCTGGTGGCATGTTGAGAGCCCTGGCAAAGATGGGATACGTGGGCAGGGAGGCTGAAACTCACTGAGCTTGTAGTCCAGCGGGATGGGTATTACGGCGCACAAAGCGCGCGTCTCAAACAAAAGGCACGGCCGCGTGGCATGCGCTCAAAATCCGAGTAAACGCGCGCTGGTGGCATGTTGAGAGCCCTGGCAAAGATGGGATACGTGGGCAGGGAGGCTGAAACTCACTGAGCTTGTAGTCCAGCGGGATGGGTATTACGGCGCACAAAGCGCGCGTCTCAAACAATAGGCACGGCCGCGTGGCATGCGCTCAAAATCCGAGAAAACGCGCGCTGGTGGCATGTTGAGAGCCCTGGCAAAGATGGGATACGTGGGCAGGGAGGCTGAAACTCACTGAGCTTGTAGTCCAGCGGGATGGGTATTACGGCGCACAAAGCGCGCGTCTCAAACAAAAGGCACGGCCGCGTGGCATGCGCTCAAAATCCGAGTAAACGCGCGCTGGTGGCATGTTGAGAGCCCTGGCAAAGATGGGATACGTGGGCAGGGAGGCTGAAACTCACTGAGCTTGTAGTCCAGCGGGATGGGTATTACGGCGCACAAAGCGCGCGTCTCAAACAATAGGCACGGCCGCGTGGCATGCGCTCAAAATCCGAGAAAACGCACGCTGGTGGCATGTTGAGAGCCCTGGCAAAGATGGGATACGTGGGCAGGGAGGCTGAAACTCACTGAGCTTGTAGTCCAGCGGGATGGGTATTACGGCGCACAAAGCGCGCGTCTCAAACAAAAGGCACGGCCGCGTGGCATGCGCTCAAAATCCGAGTAAACGCGCGCTGGTGGCATGTTGAGAGCCCTGGCAAAGATGGGATACGTGGGCAGGGAGGCTGAAACTCACTGAGCTTGTAGTCCAGCGGGATGGGTATTACGGCGCACAAAGCGCGCGTCTCAAACAATAGGCACGGCCGCGTGGCATGCGCTCAAAATCCGAGAAAACGCGCGCTGGTGGCATGTTGAGAGCCCTGGCAAAGATGGGATACGTGGGCAGGGAGGCTGAAACTCACTGAGCTTGTAGTCCAGCGGGATGGGTATTACGGCGCACAAAGCGCGCGTCTCAAACAATAGGCACGGCCGCGTGGCATGCGCTCAAAATCCGAGAAAACGCGCGCTGGTGGCATGTTGAGAGCCCTGGCAAAGATGGGATACGTGGGCAGGGAGGCTGAAACTCACTGAGCTTGTAGTCCAGCGGGATGGGTATTACGGCGCACAAAGCGCGCGTCTCAAACAATAGGCACGGCCGCGTGGCATGCGCTCAAAATCCGAGAAAACGCGCGCTGGTGGCATGTTGAGAGCCCTGGCAAAGATGGGATACGTGGGCAGGGAGGCTGAAACTCACTGAGCTTGTAGTCCAGCGGGATGGGTATTACGGCGCACAAAGCGCGCGTCTCAAACAAAAGGCACGGCCGCGTGGCATGCGCTCAAAATCCGAGTAAACGCGCGCTGGTGGCATGTTGAGAGCCCTGGCAAAGATGGGATACGTGGGCAGGGAGGCTGAAACTCACTGAGCTCGTAGTCCAGCGGGATGGGTATTACGGCGCACAAAGCGCGCGTCTCAAACAAAAGGCACGGCCGCGTGGCATGCGCTCAAAATCCGAGTAAACGCGCGCTGGTGGCATGTTGAGAGCCCTGGCAAAGATGGGATACGTGGGCAGGGAGGCTGAAACTCACTGAGCTTGTAGTCCAGCGGGATGGGTATTACGGCGCACAAAGCGCGGGTCTCAAACAAAAGGCACGGCCGCGTGGCATGCGCTCAAAATCCGAGTAAACGCGCGCTGGTGGCATGTTGAGAGCCCTGGCAAAGATGGGATACGTGGGCAGGGAGGCTGAAACTCACTGAGCTTGTAGTCCAGCGGGATGGGTATTACGGCGCACAAAGCGCGCGTCTCAAACAATAGGCACGGCCGCGTGGCATGCGCTCAAAATCCGAGAAAACGCGCGCTGGTGGCATGTTGAGAGCCCTGGCAAAGATGGGATACGTGGGCAGGGAGGCTGAAACTCACTGAGCTTGTAGTCCAGCGGGATGGGTATTACGGCGCACAAAGCGCGCGTCTCAAACAAAAGGCACGGCCGCGTGGCATGCGCTCAAAATCCGAGTAAACGCGCGCTGGTGGCATGTTGAGAGCCCTGGCAAAGATGGGATACGTGGGCAGGGAGGCTGAAACTCACTGAGCTTGTAGTCCAGCGGGATGGGTATTACGGCGCACAAAGCGCGCGTCTCAAACAAAAGGCACGGCCGCGTGGCATGCGCTCAAAATCCGAGTAAACGCGCGCTGGTGGCATGTTGAGAGCCCTGGCAAAGATGGGATACGTGGGCAGGGAGGCTGAAACTCACTGAGCTTGTAGTCCAGCGGGATGGGTATTACGGCGCACAAAGCGCGCGTCTCAAACAATAGGCACGGCCGCGTGGCATGCGCTCAAAATCCGAGAAAACGCGCGCTGGTGGCATGTTGAGAGCCCTGGCAAAGATGGGATACGTGGGCAGGGAGGCTGAAACTCACTGAGCTTGTAGTCCAGCGGGATGGGTATTACGGCGCACAAAGCGCGCGTCTCAAACAATAGGCACGGCCGCGTGGCATGCGCTCAAAATCCGAGAAAACGCGCGCTGGTGGCATGTTGAGAGCCCTGGCAAAGATGGGATACGTGGGCAGGGAGGCTGAAACTCACTGAGCTTGTAGTCCAGCGGAATGGGTATTACGGCGCACAAAGCGCGCGTCTCAAACAATAGGCACGGCCGCGTGGCATGCCCGCAAAATCCGAGAAAACGCGCGCTGGTGGCATGTTGAGAGCTTTGGCAAAGATGGGATACGTGGGCAGGGAGGCTGAAACTCACTGAGCTTGTAGTCCAGCGGGATGGGTATTACGGCGCACAAAGCGCGCGTCTCAAACAATAGGCACGGCCGCGTGGCATGCCCGCAAAATCCGAGGAAACGCGCGCTGGTGGCATGTTGAGAGCCGTGGCAAAGATGGGATACGTGGGCAGAGAGGCTGAAACTCACTGAGCTTGTAGTCCAGCGGGATGGGTATTACGGCGCACAAAGCGCCTGTCTCAAACAATAGGCACGGCCGCGTAGCATGCCCGCAAAATCCGAGGAAACGCGCGCTGGTGGCATGTTGAGAGCCCTGGCAAAGATGGGATACGTGGGCAGAGAGGCTGAAACTCACTGAGCTTGTAGTCCAGGAGGATGGGTATTACGGCGCACAAAGCGCGCGTCTCAAACAATAGGCACGGCCGCGTGGCATGCCCGCAAAATCCGAGAAAACGCGCGCTGGTGGCATGTTGAGAGCCCTGGCAAAGATGGGATACGTGGGCAGGGAGGGTGAAACTCACTGAGCTTGTAGTCCAGCGGGATGGGTATTACGGCGCACAAAGCGCGCGTCTCAAACAATAGGCACGGCCGCGTGGCATGCCCGCAAAATCCGAGGAAACGCGCGCTGGTGGCATGTTGAGAGCCCTGGCAAAGATGGGATACGTGGGCAGAGAGGCTGAAACTCACTGAGCTTGTAGTCCAGCGGAATGGGTATTACGGCGCAGAAAGCGCGCGTCTCAAACAATAGGCACGGCCGCGTGGCATGCCAGCAAAATCCGAGGAAACGCGCGCTGGTGGCATGTTGAGAGCCCTGGCAAAGATGGGATACGTGGGCAGAGAGGCTGAAACTCACTGAGCTTGTAGTCCAGCGAGATGGGTATTACGGCGCACAAAGCGCGCGTCTCAAACAACAGGCACGGCCGCGTGGCATGCCCGCAAAATCCGAGGAAACGCGCGCTGGTGGCATGTTGAGAGCCCTGGCAAAGATGGGATACGTGGGCAGAGAGGCTGAAACTCACTGAGCTTGTAGTCCAGCAGGATGGGTATTACGGCGCACAAAGCGCGCGTCTCAAACAATAGGCACGGCCGCGTGGCATGCCCGCAAAATCCGAGGAAACGCGCGCTGGTGGCATGTTGAGAGCCCTGGCAAAGATGGGATACGTGGGCAGAGAGGCTGACACTCACTGAGCTTGTAGTCCAGCAGGATGGGTATTACGGCGCACAAAGCGCGCGTCTCAAACAATAGGCACGGCCGCGTGGCATGCCCGCAAAATCCGAGAAAACGCGCGCTGGTGGCATGTTGAGAGCCCTGGCAAAGATGGGATACGTGGGCAGGGAGGCTGAAACTCACTGAGCTTGTAGTCCAGCAGGATGGGTATTACGGCGCACAAAGCGCGCGTCTCAAACAATAGGCACGGCCGCGTGGCATGCCCGCAAAATCCGAGAAAACGCACGCTGGTGGCATGTTGAGAGCCCTGGCAAAGATGGGATACGTGGGCAGAGAGGCTGAACCTCACTGAGCTTGTAGTCCAGCAGGATGGGTATTACGGCGCACAAAGCGCGCGTCTCAAACAATAGGCACGGCCGCGTGGCATGCCCGCAAAATCCGAGAAAACGCGCGCTGGTGGCATGTTGAGAGCCCTGGCAAAGATGGGATACGTGGGCAGGGAGGCTGAAACTCACTGAGCTTGTAGTCCACCGGGATGGGTATTACGGCGCACAAAGCGCGCGTCTCAAACAATAGGCACGGCCGCGTGGCATGCCCGCAAAATCCGAGGAAACGCGCGCTGGTGGCATGTTGAGAGCCGTGGCAAAGATGGGATACGTGGGCAGAGAGGCTGAAACTCACTGAGCTTGTAGTTCAGCGGGATGGGTATTACGGCGCACAAAGCGCGCGTCTCAAACAATAGGCACGGCCGCGTGGCATGCCCGCAAAATCCGAGGAAACGCGCGCTGGTGGCATGTTGAGAGCCCTGGCAAAGATGGGATACGTGGGCAGAGAGGCTGAAACTCACTGAGCTTGTAGTCCAGCGGGATGGGTATTACGGCGCACAAAGCGCGCGTCTCAAACAATAGGCACGGCCGCGTGGCATGCCCGCAAAATCCGAGGAAACGCGCGCTGGTGGCATGTTGAGAGCCCTGGCAAAGATGGGATACGTGGGCAGAGAGCCTGAAACTCACTGAGCTTGTAGTCCAGCGGGATGGGTATTACGGCGCACAAAGCGCGCGTCTCAAACAATAGGCACGGCCGCGTGGCATGCCCGCAAAATTTGAGGAAACGCGCGCTGGTGGCATGTTGAGAGCCCTGGCAAAGATGGGATACGTGGGCAGAGAGGCTGAAACTCACTGAGCTTGTAGTCCAGCGGGATGGGTATTACGGCGCACAAAGCGCGCGTCTCAAACAATAGGCACGGCCGCGTGGCATGCCCGCAAAATCCGAGGAAACGCGCGCTGGTGGCATGTTGAGAGCCCTGGCAAAGATGGGATACGTGGGCAGAGAGGCTGAAACTCACTGAGCTTGTAGTCCAGCAGGATGGGTATTACGGCGCACAAAGCGCGCGTCTCAAACAATAGGCACGGCCGCGTGGCATGCCCGCAAAATCCGAGAAAACGCGCGCTGGTGGCATGTTGAGAGCCCTGGCAAAGATGGGATACGTGGGCAGGGAGGCTGAAACTCACTGAGCTTGTAGTCCACCGAGATGGGTATTACGGCGCACAAAGCGCGCGTCTCAAACAATAGGCACGGCCGCGTGGCATGCCCGCAAAATCCGAGGAAACGCGCGCTGGTGGCATGTTGAGAGCCCTGGCAAAGATGGGATACGTGGGCAGAGAGGCTGAAACTCACTGAGCTTGTAGTCCAGCGGGATGGGTATTACGGCGCACAAAGCGCGCGTCTCAAACAATAGGCACGGCCGCGTGGCATGCCCGCAAAATCCGAGGAAACGCGCGCTGGTGGCATGTTGAGAGCCCTGGCAAAGATGGGATACGTGGGCAGAGAGGCTGAAACTCACTGAGCTTGTAGTCCAGCGGGATGGGTATTACGGCGCACAAAGCGCGCGTCTCAAACAATAGGCACGGCCGCGTGGCATGCCCGCAAAATCCGAGGAAACGCGCGCTGGTGGCATGTTGAGAGCCCTGGCAAAGATGGGATACGTGGGCAGCGAGGCTGAAACTCACTGAGCTTGTAGTCCAGCAGGATGGGTATTACGGCGCACAAAGCGCGCGTCTCAAACAATAGGCACGGCCGCGTGGCATGCCCGCAAATTCCGAGAAAACGCGCGCTGGTGGCATGTTGAGAGCCCTGGCAAAGATGGGATACGTGGGAAGGGAGGCTGAAACTCACTGAGCTTGTAGTTCAGCGGGATGGGTATTACGGCGCACAAAGCGCGCGTCTCAAACAATAGGCACGGCCGCGTGGCATGCCCGCAAAATCCGAGGAAACGCGCGCTGGTGGCATGTTGAGAGCCCTGGCAAAGATGGGATACGTGGGCAGAGATGCTGAAACTCACTGAGCTTGTAGTCCAGCGGGATGGGTATTACGGCGCACAAAGCGCGCGTCTCAAACAATAGGCACGGCCGCGTGGCATGCCCGCAAAATCCGAGGAAACGCGCGCTGGTGGCATGTTGAGAGCCCTGGCAAAGATGGGATACGTGGGCAGAGAGGCTGAAACTCACTGAGCTTGTAGTCCAGCAGGATGGGTATTACGGCGCACAAAGCGCGCGTCTCAAACAATAGGCACGGCCGCGTGGCATGCCCGCAAAATCCGAGAAAACGCGCGCTGGTGGCATGTTGAGAGCCCTGGCAAAGATGGGATACGTGGGCAGGGAGGCTGAAACTCACTGAGCTTGTAGTCCACCGAGATGGGTATTACGGCGCACAAAGCGCGCGTCTCAAACAATAGGCACGGCCGCGTGGCATGCCCGCAAAATCCGAGGAAACGCGCGCTGGTGGCATGTTGAGAGCCCTGGCAAAGATGGGATACGTGGGCAGAGAGGCTGAAACTCACTGAGCTTGTAGTCCAGCGGGATGGGTATTACGGCGCACAAAGCGCGCGTCTCAAACAATAGGCACGGCCGCGTGGCATGCCCGCAAAATTTGAGGAAACGCGCGCTGGTGGCATGTTGAGAGCCCTGGCAAAGATGGGATACGTGGGCAGAGAGGCTGAAACTCACTGAGCTTGTAGTCCAGCAGGATGGGTATTACGGCGCACAAAGCGCGCGTCTCAAACAATAGGCACGGCCGCGTGGCATGCCCGCAAAATCCGAGGAAACGCGCGCTGGTGGCATGTTGAGAGCCCTGGCAAAGATGGGATACGTGGGCAGAGAGGCTGAAACTCACTGAGCTTGTAGTCCAGCAGGATGGGTATTACGGCGCACAAAGCGCGCGTCTCAAACAATAGGCACGGCCGCGTGGCATGCCCGCAAAATCCGAGAAAACGCGCGCTGGTGGCATGTTGAGAGCCCTGGCAAAGATGGGATACGTGGGCAGGGAGGCTGAAACTCACTGAGCTTGTAGTCCACCGAGATGGGTATTACGGCGCACAAAGCGCGCGTCTCAAACAATAGGCACGGCCGCGTGGCATGCCCGCAAAATCCGAGGAAACGCGCGCTGGTGGCATGTTGAGAGCCCTGGCAAAGATGGGATACGTGGGCAGAGAGGCTGAAACTCACTGAGCTTGTAGTCCAGCGGGATGGGTATTACGGCGCACAAAGCGCGCGTCTCAAACAATAGGCACGGCCGCGTGGCATGCCCGCAAAATCCGAGGAAACGCGCGCTGGTGGCATGTTGAGAGCCCTGGCAAAGATGGGATACGTGGGCAGAGAGGCTGAAACTCACTGAGCTTGTAGTCCAGCGGGATGGGTATTACGGCGCAAAAAGCGCGCGTCTCAAACAATAGGCACGGCCGCGTGGCATGCCCGCAAAATCCGAGGAAACGCGCGCTGGTGGCATGTTGAGAGCCCTGGCAAAGATGGGATACGTGGGCAGAGAGGCTGAAACTCACTGAGCTTGTAGTCCAGCAGGATGGGTATTACGGCGCACAAAGCGCGCGTCTCAAACAATAGGCACGGCCGCGTGGCATGCCCGCAAAATCCGAGAAAACGCGCGCTGGTGGCATGTTGAGAGCCCTGGCAAAGATGGGATACGTGGGAAGGGAGGCTGAAACTCACTGAGCTTGTAGTTCAGCGGGATGGGTATTACGGCGCACAAAGCGCGCGTCTCAAACAATAGGCACGGCCGCGTGGCATGCCCGCAAAATCCGAGGAAACGCGCGCTGGTGGCATGTTGAGAGCCCTGGCAAAGATGGGATACGTGGGCAGAGATGCTGAAACTCACTGAGCTTGTAGTCCAGCGGGATGGGTATTACGGCGCACAAAGCGCGCGTCTCAAACAATAGGCACGGCCGCGTGGCATGCCCGCAAAATCCGAGGAAACGCGCGCTGGTGGCATGTTGAGAGCCCTGGCAAAGATGGGATACGTGGGCAGAGAGGCTGAAACTCACTGAGCTTATAGTCCAGCAGGATGGGTATTACGGCGCACAAAGCGCGCGTCTCAAACAATAGGCACGGCCGCGTGGCATGCCCGCAAAATCCGAGAAAACGCGCGCTGGTGGCATGTTGAGAGCCCTGGCAAAGATGGGATACGTGGGCAGGGAGGCTGAAACTCACTGAGCTTGTAGTCCACCGAGATGGGTATTACGGCGCACAAAGCGCGCGTCTCAAACAATAGGCACGGCCGCGTGGCATGCCCGCAAAATCCGAGGAAACGCGCGCTGGTGGTGTGTTGAGAGCCCTGGCAAAGATGGGATACGTGGGCAGAGAGGCTGAAACTCACTGAGCTTGTAGTCCAGCGGGATGGGTATTACGGCGCACAAAGCGCGCGTCTCAAACAATAGGCACGGCCGCGTGGCATGCCCGCAAAATTTGAGGAAACGCGCGCTGGTGGCATGTTGAGAGCCCTGGCAAAGATGGGATACGTGGGCAGAGAGGCTGAAACTCACTGAGCTTGTAGTCCAGCGGGATGGGTATTATGGCGCACAAAGGGCGCGTCTCAAACAATAGGCACGGCCGCGTGGCATGCCCGCAAAATCCGAGGAAACGCGCGCTGGTGGCATGTTGAGAGCCCTGGCAAAGATGGGATACGTGGGCAGAGAGGCTGAAACTCACTGAGCTTGTAGTCCAGCAGGATGGGTATTACGGCGCACAAAGCGCGCGTCTCAAACAATAGGCACGGCCGCGTGGCATGCCCGCAAAATCCGAGAAAACGCGCGCTGGTGGCATGTTGAGAGCCCTGGCAAAGATGGGATACGTGGGCAGGGAGGCTGAAACTCACTGAGCTTGTAGTCCACCGAGATGGGTATTACGGCGCACAAAGCGCGCGTCTCAAACAATAGGCACGGCCGCGTGGCATGCCCGCAAAATCCGAGGAAACGCGCGCTGGTGGCATGTTGAGAGCCCTGGCAAAGATGGGATACGTGGGCAGAGAGGCTGAAACTCACTGAGCTTGTAGTCCAGCGGGATGGGTATTACGGCGCACAAAGCGCGCGTCTCAAACAATAGGCACGGCCGCGTGGCATGCCCGCAAAATCCGAGGAAACGCGCGCTGGTGGCATGTTGAGAGCCCTGGCAAAGATGGGATACGTGGGCAGAGAGGCTGAAACTCACTGAGCTTGTAGTCCAGCGGGATGGGTATTACGGCGCACAAAGCGCGCGTCTCAAACAATAGGCACGGCCGCGTGGCATGCCCGCAAAATCCGAGGAAACGCGCGCTGGTGGCATGTTGAGAGCCCTGGCAAAGATGGGATACGTGGGCAGAGAGGCTGAAACTCACTGAGCTTGTAGTCCAGCAGGATGGGTATTACGGCGCACAAAGCGCGCGTCTCAAACAATAGGCACGGCCGCGTGGCATGCCCGCAAATTCCGAGAAAACGCGCGCTGGTGGCATGTTGAGAGCCCTGGCAAAGATGGGATACGTGGGAAGGGAGGCTGAAACTCACTGAGCTTGTAGTGCAGCGGGATGGGTATTACGGCGCACAAAGCGCGCGTCTCAAACAATAGGCACGGCCGCGTGGCATGCCCGCAAAATCCGAGGAAACGCGCGCTGGTGGCATGTTGAGAGCCCTGGCAAAGATGGGATACGTGGGCAGAGATGCTGAAACTCACTGAGCTTGTAGTCCAGCGGGATGGGTATTACGGCGCACAAAGCGCGCGTCTCAAACAATAGGCACGGCCGCGTGGCATGCCCGCAAAATCCGAGGAAACGCGCGCTGGTGGCATGTTGAGAGCCCTGGCAAAGATGGGATACGTGGGCAGAGAGGCTGAAACTCACTGAGCTTGTAGTCCAGCAGGATGGGTATTACGGCGCACAAAGCGCGCGTCTCAAACAATAGGCACGGCCGCGTGGCATGCCCGCAAAATCCGAGAAAACGCGCGCTGGTGGCATGTTGAGAGCCCTGGCAAAGATGGGATACGTGGGCAGGGACGCTGAAACTCACTGAGCTTGTAGTCCACCGAGATGGGTATTACGGCGCACAAAGCGCGCGTCTCAAACAATAGGCACGGCCGCGTGGCATGCCCGCAAAATCCGAGGAAACGCGCGCTGGTGGCATGTTGAGAGCCCTGGCAAAGATGGGATACGTGGGCAGAGAGGCTGAAACTCACTGAGCTTGTAGTCCAGCGGGATGGGTATTACGGCGCACAAAGCGCGCGTCTCAAACAATAGGCACGGCCGCGTGGCATGCCCGCAAAATCCGAGGAAACGCGCGCTGGTGGCATGTTGAGAGCCCTGGCAAAGATGGGATACGTGGGCAGGGAGGCTGAAACTCAATGAGCTTGTAGTCCAGCGGGATGGGAATTACGGCGCACAAAGCGCGCGTCTCAAACAATAGGCACGGCCGCGTGGCATGCCCGCAAAATCCGAGGAAACGCGCGCTGGTGGCATGTTGAGAGCCCTGGCAAAGATGGGATACGTGGGCAGAGAGGCTGAAACTCACTGAGCTTGTAGTCCAGCGGGATGGGTATTACGGCGCACAAAGCGCGCGTCTCAAACAATAGGCACGGCCGCGTGGCATGCCCGCAAATTCCGAGAAAACGCGCGCTGGTGGCATGTTGAGAGCCCTGGCAAAGATGGGATACGTGGGCAGGGAGGCTGAAACTCACTGAGCTTGTAGTTCAGCGGGATGGGTATTACGGCGCTCAATGCGCGCGTCTCAAACAATAGGCACGGCCGCGTGGTATGCCCGCAAAATCCGAGGAAACGCGCGCTGGTGGCATGTTGAGAGCCCTGGCAAAGATGGGATACGTGGGCAGAGATGCTGAAACTCACTGAGCTTGTAGTCCAGCGGGATGGGTATTACGGCGCACAAAGCGCGCGTCTCAAACAATAGGCACGGCCGCGTGGCATGCCCGCAAAATCCGAGGAAACGCGCGCTGGTGGCATGTTGAGAGCCCTGGCAAAGATGGGATACGTGGGCAGAGAGGCTGAAACTCACTGAGCTTGTAGTCCAGCGGGATGGGTATTACGGCGCACAAAGCGCGCGTCTCAAGCAATAGGCACGGCCGCGTGGCATGCCCGCAAAATCCGAGGAAACGCGCGCTGGTGGCATGATGAGAGCCCTGGCAAAGATGGGATACGTGGGCAGAGAGGCTGAAACTCACTGAGCTTGTAGTCCAGCAGGATGGGTATTACGGCGCACAAAGCGCGCGTCTCAAACAATAGGCACGGCCGCGTGGCATGCCCGCAAAATCCGAGAAAACGCGCGCTGGTGGCATGTTGAGAGCCCTGGCAAAGATGGGATACGTGGGCAGGGAGGCTAAAACTCACTGAGCTTGTAGTCCAGGGGGATGGGTATTACGGCGCACAAAGCGCGCGTCTCAAACAATAGGCACGGCCGCGTGGCATGCCCGCAAAATCCGAGGAAACGCGCGCTGGTGGCATGTTGAGAGCCCTGGCAAAGATGGGATACGTGGGCAGAGAGGCTGAAACTCACTGAGCTTGTAGTCCAGCGGGATGGGTTTTACGGCGCACAAAGCGCGCGTCTCAAACAATAGGCACGGCTGCGTGGCATGCCCGCAAAACCCGAGGAAACGCGCGCTGGTGGCATGTTGAGAGCCCTGGCAAAGATGGGATACGTGGGCAGAGAGGCTGAAACTCACTGAGCTTGTAGTCCAGCGGGATGGGTATTACGGCGCACAAAGCGCGCGTCTCAAACAATAGGCACGGCCGCGTGGCATGCCCGCAAAATCCGAGGAAACGCGCGCTGGTGGCATGTTGAGAGCCCTGGCAAAGATGGGATACGTGGGCAGAGAGGCTGAAACTCACTGAGCTTGTAGTCCAGCAGGATGGGTATTACGGCGCACAAAGCGCGCGTCTCAAACAATAGGCACGGCCGCGTGGCATGCCCGCAAAATCCGAGAAAACGCGCGCTGGTGGCATGTTGAGAGCCCTGGCAAAGATGGGATACGTGGGCAGGGAGGCTGACACTCACTGAGCTTGTAGTCCAGCGGGATGGGTATTACGGCGCACAAAGCGCGCGTCTCAAACAATAGGCACGGCCGCGTGGCATGCCCGCAAAATCCGAGGAAACGCGCGCTGGTGGCATGTTGAGAGCCCTGGCAAAGATGGGATACGTGGGCAGAGAGGCTGAAACTCACTGAGCTTGTAGTCCAGCGGGATGGGTATTACGGCGCACAAAGCGCGCGTCTCAAACAATAGGCACGGCCGCGTGGCATGCCCGCAAAATCCGAGGAAACGCGCGCTGGTGGCATGTTGAGAGCCCTGGCAAAGATGGGATACGTGGGCAGAGAGGCTGAAACTCACTGAGTTTGTAGTCCAGCGGGATGGGTATTACGGCGCACAAAGCGCGCGTCTCAAACAATAGGCAAGGCCGCGTGGCATGCCCGCAAAATCCGAGGAAACGCGCGCTGGTGGCATGTTGAGAGCCCTTGCAAAGATGGGATACGTGGGCAGAGAGGCTGAAACTCACTGAGCTTGTAGTCCAGCGGGATGGGTATTACGGCGCACAAAGCGCGCGTCTCAAACAATAGGCACGGCCGCGTGGCATGCCCGCAAAATCCGAGGAAACGCGCGCTGGTGGCATGTTGAGAGCCCTGGCAAAGATGGGATACGTGGGCAGAGAGGCTGAAACTCACTGAGCTTGTAGTCCAGGAGGATGGGTATTACGGCGCACAAAGCGCGCGTCTCAAACAATAGGCACGGCCTCGTGGCATGCCCGCAAAATCCGAGAAAACGCGCGCTGGTGGCATGTTGAGAGCCCTGGCAAAGATGGGATACGTGGGCAGGGAAGCTGAAACTCACTGAGCTTGTAGTCCAGCGGGATGGGTATTACGGCGCACAAAGCGCGCGTCTCAAACAATAGGCACGGCCGCGTGGCATGCCCGCAAAATCCGAGGAAACGCGGGCTGGTGGCATGTTGAGAGCCCTGGCAAAGATGGGATACGTGGGCAGAGAGGCTGAAACTCACTATGCTTGTAGTCCAGCGGGATGGGTATTACGGCGCACAAAGCGCGCGTCTCAAACAATAGGCACGGCCGCGTGGCATGCCCGCAGAATCCGAGGAAACGCGCGCTGGTGGCATGTTGAGAGCCCTGGCAAAGATGGGATACGTGGGCAGAGAGGCTGAAACTCACTGAGCTTGTAGTCCAGCGGGTTGGGTATTACGGCGCACAAAGCGCGCGTCTCAAACAATAGGCACGGCCGCGTGGCATGCCCGCAAAATCCGAGGAAACGCGCGCTGGTGGCATGTTGAGAGCCCTGGCAAAGATGGGATACGTGGGCAGAGAGGCTGAAACTCACTGAGCTTGTAGTCCAGCAGGATGGGTATTACGGCGCACAAAGCGCGCGTCTCAAACAATAGGCACGGCCGCGTGGCATGCCCGCAAAATCCGAGAAAACGCGCGCTGGTGGCATGTTGAGAGCCCTGGCAAAGATGGGATACGTGGGCAGGGAGGCTGAAACTCACTGAGCTTGTAGTCCAGCGGGATGGGTATTACGGCGCACAAAGCGCGCGTCTCAAACAATAGGCACGGCCGCGTGGCATGCCCGCAAAATCCGAGGAAACGCGCGCTGGTGGCATGTTGAGAGCCCTGGCAAAGATGGGATACGTGGGCAGAGAGGCTGAAACTCACTGAGCTTGTAGTCCAGCGGGATGGGTATTACGGCGCAAAAAGCGCGCGTCTCAAACAATAGGCACGGCCGCGTGGCATGCCCGCAAAATCCGAGGAAACGCGCGCTGGTGGCATGTTGAGAGCCCTGGCAAAGATGGGATACGTGGGCAGAGAGGCTGAAACTCACTGAGCTTGTAGTCCAGCGGGATGGGTATTACGGCGCACAAAGCGCGCGTCTCAAACAATAGGCACGGCCGCGTGGCATGCCCGCAAAATCCGAGGAAACGCGCGCTGGTGGCATGTTGAGAGCCCTGGCAAAGATGGGATACGTGGGCAGAGAAGCTGAAACTCACTGAGCTTGTAGTCCAGCAAGATGGGTATTACGGCGCACAAAGCGCGCGTCTCAAACAATAGGCACGGCCGCGTGGCATGCCCGCAAAATCCGAGAAAACGCGCGCTGGTGGCATGTTGAGAGCCCTGGCAAAGATGGGATACGTGGGCAGGGAGGCTGAAACTCACTGAGCTTGTAGTCCAGCGGGATGGGTATTACGGCGCACAAAGCGCGCGTCTCAAACAATAGGCACGGCCGCGTGGCATGCCCGCAAAATCCGAGGAAACGCGCGCTGGTGGATTGTTGAGAGCCCTGGCAAAGATGGGATACGTGGGCAGAGAAGCTGAAACTCACTGAGCTTGTAGTCCAGCGGGATGGGTATTACGGCGCACAAAGCGCGCGTCTCAAACAATAGGCACGGCCGCGTGGCATGCCCGCAAAATCCGAGGAAACGCGCGCTGGTGGCATGTTGAGAGCCCTGGCAAAGATGGGATACGTGGGCAGAGAGGCTGAAACTCACTGAGCTTGTAGTCCAGCGGGATGGGTATTACGGCGCACAAAGCGCGCGTCTCAAACAATAGGCACGGCCGCGTGGCATGCCCGCAAAATCCGAGGAAACGCGCGCTGGTGGCATGTTGAGAGCCCTGGCAAAGATGGGATACGTGGGCAGAGAGGCTGAAACTCACTGAGCTTGTAGTCCAGTCGGATGGGTATTACGGCGCAAAAAGCGCGCGTCTCAAACAATAGGCACGGCCGCGTGGGCAGAGAGGCTGAAACTCACTGAGCTTGTAGTCCAGCGGGATGGGTATTACGGCGCACAAAGCGCGCGTCTCAAACAATAGGCACGGCCGCGTGGCATGCCCGCAAAATCCGAGGAAACGCGCGCTGGTGGCATGTTGAGAGCCCTGGCAAAGATGGGATACGTGGGCAGAGAGGCTGAAACTCACTGAGCTTGTAGTCCAGCAGGATGGGTATTACGGCGCACAAAGCGCGCGTCTCAAACAATAGGCACGGCCGCGTGGCATGCCCGCAAAATCCGAGAAAACGCGCGCTGGTGGCATGTTGAGAGCCCTGGCAAAGATGGGATACGTGGGCAGGGAGGCTGAAACTCACTGAGCTTGTAGTCCAGCGGGATGGGTATTACGGCGCACAAAGCGCGCGTCTCAAACAATAGGCACGGCCGCGTGGCATGCCCGCAAAATCCGAGAAAACGCGCGCTGGTGGCATGTTGAGAGCCCTGGCAAAGATGGGATACGTGGGCAGAGAGGCTGAAACTCACTGAGCTTGTAGTCCAGCGGGATGGGTATTACGGCGCACAAAGCGCGCGTCCCAAACAATAGGCACGGCCGCGTGGCATGCCCGCAAAATCCGAGGAAACGCGCGCTGGTGGCATGTTGAGAGCCCTGGCAAAGATGGGATACGTAGGCAGAGAGGCTGAAACTCACTGAGCTTGTAGTCCAGCAAGATGGGTATTACGGCGCACAAAGCGCGCGTCTCAAACAATAGGCACGGCCGCGTGGCATGCCCGCAAAATCCGAGGAAACGCGCGCTGGTGGCATGTTGAGAGCCCTGGCAAAGATGGGATACGTGGGCAGAGAGGCTGAAACTCACTGAGCTTGTAGTCCAGCGGGATGGGTATTACGGCGCACAAAGCGCGCGTCTCAAACAATAGGCACGGCCGCGTGGCATGCCCGCAAAATCCGAGGAAACGCGCGCTGGTGGCATGTTGAGAGCCCTGGCAAAGATGGGATACGTGGGCAGAGAGGCTGAAACTCACTGAGCTTGTAGTCCAGCCGGATGGGTATTACTGCGCACAAAGCGCGCGTCTCAAACAATAGGCACGGCCGCGTGGCATGCCCGCAAAATCCGAGAAAACGCGCGCTGGTGGCATGTTGAGAGCCCTGGCAAAGATGGGATACGTGGGCAGGGAGGCTGAAACTCACTGAGCTTGTAGTCCAGCGGGATGGGTATTACGGCGCACAAAGCGCGCGTCTCAAACAATAGGCACGGCCGCGTGGCATGCCCGCAAAATCCGAGGAAACGCGCGCTGGTGGCATGTTGAGAGCCCTGGCAAAGATGGGATACGTGGGCAGAGAGGCTGAAACTCACTGAGCTTGTAGTCCAGCGGGATGGGTATTACGGCGCACAAAGCGCGCGTCTCAAACAATAGGCACGGCCGCGTGGCATGCCCGCAAAATCCGAGGAAACGCGCGCTGGTGGCATGTTGAGAGCCGTGGCAAAGATGGGATACGTGGGCAGAGAGGCTGAAACTCACTGAGCTTGTAGTCCAGCGGGATGGGTATTACGGCGCACAAAGCGCGCGTCTCAAACAATAGGCACGGCCGCGTGGCATGCCCGCAAAATCCGAGGAAACGCGCGCTGGTGGCATGTTGAGAGCCCTGGCAAAGATGGGATACGTTGGCAGAGAGGCTGAAACTCACTGAGCTTGTAGTCCAGCAAGATGGGTATTACGGCGCACAAAGCGCGCGTCTCAAACAATAGGCACGGCCGCGTGGCATGCCCGCAAAATCCGAGAAAACGCGCGCTGGTGGCATGTTGAGAGCCCTGGCAAAGATGGGATACGTGGGCAGGGAAGCTGAAACTCACTGAGCTTGTAGTCCAGCGGGATGGGTATTACGGCGCACAAAGCGCGCGTCTCAAACAATAGGCACGGCCGCGTGGCATGCCCGCAAAATCCGAGGAAACGCGCGCTGGTGGCATGTTGAGAGCCCTGGCAAAGATGGGATACGTGGGCAGAGAGGCTGAAACTCACTGAGCTTGTAGTCCAGCGGGATGGGTATTACGGCGCACAAAGCGCGCGTCTCAAACAATAGGCACGGCCGCGTGGCATGCCCGCAAAATCCGAGGAAACGCGCGCTGGTGGCATGTTGAGAGCCCTGGCAAAGATGGGATACGTGGGCAGAGAGGCTGAAACTCACTGAGCTTGTAGTCCAGCGGGATGGGTATTACGGCGCACAAAGCGCGCGTCTCAAACAATAGGCACGGCCGCGTGGCATGCCCGCAAAATCCGAGGAAACGCGCGCTGGTGGCATGTTGAGAGCCCTGGCAAAGATGGGATACGTAGGCAGAGAGGCTGAAACTCACTGAGCTTGTAGTCCAGCAGGATGGGTATTACGGCGCACAAAGCGCGCGTCTCAAACAATAGGCACGGCCGCGTGGCATGCCCGCAAAATCCGAGAAAACGCGCGCTGGTGGCATGTTGAGAGCCCTGGCAAAGATGGGATACGTAGGCAGGGAGGCTGAAACTTACTGAGCTTGTAGTCCAGCGGGATGGGTATTACGGCGCACAAAGCGCGCGTCTCAAATAATAGGCACGGCCGCGTGGCATGCCCGCAAAATCGGAGGAAACGCGCGCTGGTGGCATGTTGAGAGCCCTGGCAAAGATGGGATACGTGGGCAGAGAGGCTGAAACTCACTGAGCTTGTAGTACAGCGGGATGGGTATTACGGCGCACAAAGCGCGCGTCTCAAACAATAGGCACGGCCGCGTGGCATGCCCGCAAAATCCGAGGAAACGCGCGCTGGTGGCATGTTGAGAGCCCTGGCAAAGATGGGATACGTGGGCAGAGAGGCTGAAACTCACTGAGCTTGTAGTCCAGCGGGATGGGTATTACGGCGCACAAAGCGCGCGTCTCAAACAATAGGCACGGCCGCGTGGCATGCCCGCAAAATCCGAGGAAACGCGCGCTGGTGGCATGTTGAGAGCCCTGGCAAAGATGGGATACGTGGGCAGAGAGGCTGAAACTCACTGAGCTTGTATTCCAGCGGGATGGGTATTACGGCGCACAAAGCGCGCGTCTCAAACAATAGGCACGGCCGCGTGGCATGCCCGCAAAATCCGAGAAAACGCGCGCTGGTGGCATGTTGAGAGCCCTGGCAAAGATGGGATACGTGGGCAGGGAGGCTGAAACTCACTGAGCTTGTAGTCCAATGGGATGGGTATTACGGCGCACAAAGCGCGCGTCTCAAACAATAGGCACGGCCGCGTGGCATGCCCGCAAAATCCGAGGAAACGCGCGCTGGTGGCATGTTGAGAGCCCTGGCAAAGATGGGATACGTGGGCAGAGAAGCTGAAACTCACTGAGCTTGTAGTCCAGCGGGATGGGTATTACGGCGCACAAAGCGCGCGTCTCAAACAATAGGCACGGCCGCGTGGCATGCCCGCAAAATCCGAGGAAACGCGCGCTGGTGGCATGTTGAGAGCCCTGGCAAAGATGGGATACGTGGGCAGAGAGGCTGAAACTCACTGAGCTTGTAGTCCAGCGGGATGGGTATTACGGCGCACAAAGCGCGCGTCTCAAACAATAGGCACGGCCGCGTGGCATGCCCGCAAAATCCGAGGAAACGCGCGCTGGTGGCATGTTGAGAGCCCTGGCAAAGATGGGATACGTGGGCAGAGAGGCTGAAACTCACTGAGCTTGTAGTCCAGCCGGATGGGTATTACGGCGCAAAAAGCGCGCGTCTCAAACAATAGGCACGGCCGCGTGGCATGCCCGCAAAATCCGAGAAAACGCGCGCTGGTGGCATGTTGAGAGCCCTGGCAAAGATGGGATACGTGGGCAGGGAGGCTGAAACTCACTGAGCTTGTAGTCCAGCGGGATGGGTATTACGGCGCACAAAGCGCGCGTCTCAAACAATAGGCACGGCCGCGTGGCATGCCCGCAAAATCCGAGGAAACGCGCGCTGGTGGCATGTTGAGAGCCCTGGCAAAGATGGGATACGTGGGCAGAGAGGCTGAAACTCACTGAGCTTGTAGTCCAGCGGCATGGGTATTACGGCGCACAAAGCGCGCGTCTCAAACAATAGGCACGGCCGCGTGGCATGCCCGCAAAATCCGAGGAAACGCGCGCTGGTGGCATGTTGAGAGCCCTGGCAAAGATGGGATACGTGGGCAGAGAGGCTGAAACTCACTGAGCTTGTAGTCCAGCGGGATGGGTATTACGGCGCACAAAGCGCGCGTCTCAAACAATAGGCACGGCCGCGTGGCATGCCCGCAAAATCCGAGGAAACGCGCGCTGGTGGCATGTTGAGAGCCCTGGCAAAGATGGGATACGTGGGCAGAGAGGCTGAAACTCACTGAGCTTGTAGTCCAGCAGGATGGGTATTACGGCGCACAAAGCGCGCGTCTCAAACAATAGGCACGGTCGCGTGGCATGCCCGCAAAATCCGAGAAAACGCGCGCTGGTGGCATGTTGAGAGCCCTGGCAAAGATGGGATACGTGGGCAGGGAGGCTGAAACTCACTGAGCTTGTAGTCCAGCGGGATGGGTATTACGGCGCACAAAGCGCGCGTCTCAAACAATAGGCACGGCCGCGTGGCATGCCCGCAAAATCCGAGGAAACGCGCGCTGGTGGCATGTTGAGAGCCCTGGCAAAGATGGGATACGTTGGCAGAGAAGCTGAAACTCACTGAGCTTGTAGTCCAGCGGGATGGGTATTACGGCGCACAAAGCGCGCGTCTCAAACAATAGGCACGGCCGCGTGGCATGCCCGCAAAATCCGAGGAAACGCGCGCTGGTGGCATGTTGAGAGCCCTGGCAAAAATGGGATACGTGGGCAGAGAGGCTGAAACTCACTGAGCTTGTAATCCAGCGGTATGGGAATTACGGCGCACAAAGCGCGCGTCTCAAACAATAGGCACGGCCGCGTGGCATGCCCGCAAAATCCGAGGAAACGCGCGCTGGTGGCATGTTGAGAGCCCTGGCAAAGATGGGATACGTGGGCAGAGAGGCTGAAACTCACTGAGCTTGTAGTCCAGCAGGATGGGTATTACGGCGCACAAAGCGCGCGTCTCAAACAATAGGCACGGCCGCGTGGCATGCCCGCAAAATCCGAGAAAACGCGCGCTGGTGGCATGTTGAGAGCCCTGGCAAAGATGGGATACGTGGGCAGGGAGGCTGAAACTCACTGAGCTTGTAGTCCAGCGGGATGGGTATTACGGCGCACAAAGCGCGCGTCTCAAACAATAGGCACGGCCGCGTGGCATGCCCGCAAAATCCGAGGAAACGCGCGCTGGTGGCATGTTGAGAGCCCTGGCAAAGATGGGATACGTGGGCAGGAAGGCTGAAACTCACTGAGCTTGTAGTCCAGCGGAATGGGTATTACGGCGCACAAAGCGCGCGTCTCAAACAATAGGCACGGCCGCGTGGCATGCCCGCAAAATCCGAGGAAACGCGCGCTGGTGGCATGTTGAGAGCCCTGGCAAAGATGGGATACGTGGGCAGAGAGGCTGAAACTCACTGAGCTTGTAGTCCAGCGGGATGGGTATTACGGCGCACAAAGCGCGCGTCTCAAACAATAGGCACGGCCGCGTGGCATGCCCGCAAAATCCGAGGAAACGCGCGCTGGTGGCATGTTGAGAGCCCTGGCAAAGATGGGATACGTGGGCAGAGAGGCTGAAACTCACTGAGCTTGTAGTCCAGCAGGATGGGTATTACGGCGCACAAAGCGCGCGTCTCAAACAATAGGCACGGCCGCGTGGCATGCCCGCAAAATCCGAGAAAACGCGCGCTGGTGGCATGTTGAGAGCCCTGGCAAAGATGGGATACGTGGGCAGGGAGGCTGAAACTCACTGAGCTTGTAGTCCAGCGGGATGGGTATTACGGCGCACAAAGCGCGCGTCTCAAACAATAGGCACGGCCGCGTGGCATGCCCGCAAAATCTGAGGAAACGCGCGCTGGTGGCATGTTGAGAGCCCTGGCAAAGATGGGATACGTGGGCAGAGAGGCTGAAACTCACTGAGCTTGTAGTCCAGCGGGATGGGTATTACGGCGCACAAAGCGCGCGTCTCAAACAATAGGCACGGCCGCGTGGCATGCCCGCAAAATCCGAGGAAACGCGCGCT
>NW_028290923.1:0-56907 GCF_964205215.1 Stylophora pistillata
CCCAGGGGAGTTGGGGGTTAGGCGCGCACCTCCTGCCAGTCACGGGAGCCGTGGTGGCACGCCTGCGAGTGAGAGGCTGTGCACTATGAGGCACATGTGGTAAAAAAGGTGGTGAGCCTTGTACTCACGCCTGCCACTTCCACGAAATGCATGACAACGCCACCAAAATCAAATCCCAGGTGCACTAGACCCAGGGGAACCTCGGCAATAGACGCGCAACTCCGGAAAATCACGGGCGACGGAGTGGCATGCGTGAGAGTGAGAGGCTGTGCAAGAGGAAGGGGTCAGCCTTGTACTCACGCCTGCTACTTCCACGAAACACATTCACCACGCGGCCAAAACGGATTCCCGGGTGCACTAGATAGTCCCAGGGGAGTTGGAGAGTAGGCGCGCAGCTCCTGACAAATCACGGGAGCCGTAGTGGCACGCCTGCCAGTGAGAGGCTGTGCACTGTGAGGCACATGTGCTAAAGAAGGCGGTGACTCTTGTACTTACTCCTGCTACTTCCACCAAACACATCACCACGCGGCTAAAATGGATTCCCGCGTGCACTAGATAGTCCCAGAGGAGTTGGGGGTTAGGCGCGCACCTCCTGCAAGTCACGGGAGCCGTGGTGGCACGCCTGCGAGTGAGAGGCTGTGCACTATGAGGCACATGTGGTAAAGAAGGCGGTGAGCCTTGTACTCACGCCTGCCACTTCCACGAAACGCATGACAACGCCACCAAAATCAAATCCCAGGTGCACTAGACCCAGGGGAACGTCGGCAATAGACGCGCAACTCCGGAAAATCACGGGCGACGGAGTGGCATGCGTGAGAGTGAGAGGCTGTGCAAGAGGAAGGGGTCAGCCTTGTACTCACGCCTGCTACTTCCACGAAACACATCACCACGCGAATAAAATGGATTCCCGCGTGCACTAGATAGTCCCAGGGGAGTTGGGGGCTAGGCGCGCACCTCCTGCAAGTCACGGGAGCCGTGGTGGCACGCCTGCGAGTGAGAGGCTGTGCACTATGAGGCACATGTGCTGAAGAAGGCGGTGAGCCTTGTACTGACGCCTGCCACTTCCACGAAACGCATGACAACGCCACCAAAATCAAATCCCAGGTGCACTAGACCCAGGGGAACGTCGGCAATAGACGCGCAACTCCGGAAAATCACGGGCGACGGAGTGGCATGCGTGAGAGTGAGAGGCTGTGCAAGAGGAAGGGGTCAGCCTTGTACTCACGCCTGCTACTTCCACGAAACACATCACCACGCGGCCAAAACCGATTCCCGGGTGCACTAGATAGTCCCAGGGGAGTTGGAGAGTAGGCGCGCAGCTCCTGCCAAATCACGGGAGCCGTAGTGGCACGCCTGCCAGTGAGAGGCTGTGCAGTGTGAGGCACATGTGCTAAAGAAGGCGGTGACTCTTGTACTTACTCCTGCTACTTCCACCAAACACATCACCACGCGGCTAAAATGGATTCCCGCGTGCACTAGATAGTCCCAGGGGAGTTGGGGGTTAGGCGCGCACCTCCTGCCAGTCACGGGAGCCGTGGTGGCACGCCTGCGAGTGAGAGGCTGTGCACTATGAGGCACATGTGGTAAAAAAGGTGGTGAGCCTTGTACTCACGCCTGCCACTTCCACGAAATGCATGACAACGCCACCAAAATGAAATCCCAGGTGCACTAGACCCAGGGGAACCTCGGCAATAGACGCGCAACTCCGGAAAATCACGGGCGACGGAGTGGCATGCGTGAGAGTGAGAGGCTGTGCAAGAGGAAGGGGTCAGCCTTGTACTCACGCCTGCTACTTCCACGAAACACATTCACCACGCGGCCAAAACGGATTCCCGGGTGCACTAGATAGTCCCAGGGGAGTTGGAGAGTAGGCGCGCAGCTCCTGACAAATCACGGGAGCCGTAGTGGCACGCCTGCCAGTGAGAGGCTGTGCACTGTGAGGCACATGTGCTAAAGAAGGCGGTGACTCTTGTACTTACTCCTGCTACTTCCACCAAACACATCACCACGCGGCTAAAATGGATTCCCGCGTGCACTAGATAGTCCCAGAGGAGTTGGGGGTTAGGCGCGCACCTCCTGCAAGTCACGGGAGCCGTGGTGGCACGCCTGCGAGTGAGAGGCTGTGCACTATGAGGCACATGTGGTAAAGAAGGCGGTGAGCCTTGTACTCACGCCTGCCACTTCCACGAAACGCATGACAACGCCACCAAAATCAAATCCCAGGTGCACTAGACCCAGGGGAACGTCGGCAATAGACGCGCAACTCCGGAAAATCACGGGCGACGGAGTGGCATGCGTGAGAGTGAGAGGCTGTGCAAGAGGAAGGGGTCAGCCTTGTACTCACGCCTGCTACTTCCACGAAACACATCACCACGCGAATAAAATGGATTCCCGCGTGCACTAGATAGTCCCAGGGGAGTTGGGGGCTAGGCGCGCACCTCCTGCAAGTCACGGGAGCCGTGGTGGCACGCCTGCGAGTGAGAGGCTGTGCACTATGAGGCACATGTGCTGAAGAAGGCGGTGAGCCTTGTACTGACGCCTGCCACTTCCACGAAACGCATGACAACGCCACCAAAATCAAATCCCAGGTGCACTAGACCCAGGGGAACGTCGGCAATAGACGCGCAACTCCGGAAAATCACGGGCGACGGAGTGGCATGCGTGAGAGTGAGAGGCTGTGCAAGAGGAAGGGGTCAGCCTTGTACTCACGCCTGCTACTTCCACGAAACACATCACCACGCGGCCAAAACCGATTCCCGGGTGCACTAGATAGTCCCAGGGGAGTTGGAGAGTAGGCGCGCAGCTCCTGCCAAATCACGGGAGCCGTAGTGGCACGCCTGCCAGTGAGAGGCTGTGCAGTGTGAGGCACATGTGCTAAAGAAGGCGGTGACTCTTGTACTTACTCCTGCTACTTCCACCAAACACATCACCACGCGGCTAAAATGGATTCCCGCGTGCACTAGATAGTCCCAGGGGAGTTGGGGGTTAGGCGCGCACCTCCTGCCAGTCACGGGAGCCGTGGTGGCACGCCTGCGAGTGAGAGGCTGTGCACTATGAGGCACATGTGGTAAAAAAGGTGGTGAGCCTTGTACTCACGCCTGCCACTTCCACGAAATGCATGACAACGCCACCAAAATCAAATCCCAGGTGCACTAGACCCAGGGGAACCTCGGCAATAGACGCGCAACTCCGGAAAATCACGGGCGACGGAGTGGCATGCGTGAGAGTGAGAGGCTGTGCAAGAGGAAGGGGTCAGCCTTGTACTCACGCCTGCTACTTCCACGAAACACATTCACCACGCGGCCAAATCGGATTCCCGGGTGCACTAGATAGTCCCAGGGGAGTTGGAGAGTAGGCGCGCAGCTCCTGACAAATCACGGGAGCCGTAGTGGCACGCCTGCCAGTGAGAGGCTGTGCACTGTGAGGCACATGTGCTAAAGAAGGCGGTGACTCTTGTACTTACTCCTGCTACTTCCACCAAACACATCACCACGCGGCTAAAATGGATTCCCGCGTGCACTAGATAGTCCCAGAGGAGTTGGGGGTTAGGCGCGCACCTCCTGCAAGTCACGGGAGCCGTGGTGGCACGCCTGCGAGTGAGAGGCTGTGCACTATGAGGCACATGTGGTAAAGAAGGCGGTGAGCCTTGTACTCACGCCTGCCACTTCCACGAAACGCATGACAACGCCACCAAAATCAAATCCCAGGTGCACTAGACCCAGGGGAACGTCGGCAATAGACGCGCAACTCCGGAAAATCACGGGCGACGGAGTGGCATGCGTGAGAGTGAGAGGCTGTGCAAGAGGAAGGGGTCAGCCTTGTACTCACGCCTGCTACTTCCACGAAACACATCACCACGCGAATAAAATGGATTCCCGCGTGCACTAGATAGTCCCAGGGGAGTTGGGGGCTAGGCGCGCACCTCCTGCAAGTCACGGGAGCCGTGGTGGCACGCCTGCGAGTGAGAGGCTGTGCACTATGAGGCACATGTGCTGAAGAAGGCGGTGAGCCTTGTACTGACGCCTGCCACTTCCACGAAACGCATGACAACGCCACCAAAATCAAATCCCAGGTGCACTAGACCCAGGGGAACGTCGGCAATAGACGCGCAACTCCGGAAAATCACGGGCGACGGAGTGGCATGCGTGAGAGTGAGAGGCTGTGCAAGAGGAAGGGGTCAGCCTTGTACTCACGCCTGCTACTTCCACGAAACACATCACCACGCGGCCAAAACCGATTCCCGGGTGCACTAGATAGTCCCAGGGGAGTTGGAGAGTAGGCGCGCAGCTCCTGCCAAATCACGGGAGCCGTAGTGGCACGCCTGCCAGTGAGAGGCTGTGCAGTGTGAGGCACATGTGCTAAAGAAGGCGGTGACTCTTGTACTTACTCCTGCTACTTCCACCAAACACATCACCACGCGGCTAAAATGGATTCCCGCGTGCACTAGATAGTCCCAGGGGAGTTGGGGGTTAGGCGCGCACCTCCTGCCAGTCACGGGAGCCGTGGTGGCACGCCTGCGAGTGAGAGGCTGTGCACTATGAGGCACATGTGGTAAAAAAGGTGGTGAGCCTTGTACTCACGCCTGCCACTTCCACGAAATGCATGACAACGCCACCAAAATCAAATCCCAGGTGCACTAGACCCAGGGGAACCTCGGCAATAGACGCGCAACTCCGGAAAATCACGGGCGACGGAGTGGCATGCGTGAGAGTGAGAGGCTGTGCAAGAGGAAGGGGTCAGCCTTGTACTCACGCCTGCTACTTCCACGAAACACATTCACCACTCGGCCAAATCGGATTCCCGGGTGCACTAGATAGTCCCAGGGGAGTTGGAGAGTAGGCGCGCAGCTCCTGACAAATCACGGGAGCCGTAGTGGCACGCCTGCCAGTGAGAGGCTGTGCACTGTGAGGCACATGTGCTAAAGAAGGCGGTGACTCTTGTACTTACTCCTGCTACTTCCACCAAACACATCACCACGCGGCTAAAATGGATTCCCGCGTGCACTAGATAGTCCCAGAGGAGTTGGGGGTTAGGCGCGCACCTCCTGCAAGTCACGGGAGCCGTGGTGGCACGCCTGCGAGTGAGAGGCTGTGCACTATGAGGCACATGTGGTAAAGAAGGCGGTGAGCCTTGTACTCACGCCTGCCACTTCCACGAAACGCATGACAACGCCACCAAAATCAAATCCCAGGTGCACTAGACCCAGGGGAACGTCGGCAATAGACGCGCAACTCCGGAAAATCACGGGCGACGGAGTGGCATGCGTGAGAGTGAGAGGCTGTGCAAGAGGAAGGGGTCAGCCTTGTACTCACGCCTGCTACTTCCACGAAACACATCACCACGCGAATAAAATGGATTCCCGCGTGCACTAGATAGTCCCAGGGGAGTTGGGGGCTAGGCGCGCACCTCCTGCAAGTCACGGGAGCCGTGGTGGCACGCCTGCGAGTGAGAGGCTGTGCACTATGAGGCACATGTGCTGAAGAAGGCGGTGAGCCTTGTACTGACGCCTGCCACTTCCACGAAACGCATGACAACGCCACCAAAATCAAATCCCAGGTGCACTAGACCCAGGGGAACGTCGGCAATAGACGCGCAACTCCGGAAAATCACGGGCGACGGAGTGGCATGCGTGAGAGTGAGAGGCTGTGCAAGAGGAAGGGGTCAGCCTTGTACTCACGCCTGCTACTTCCACGAAACACATCACCACGCGGCCAAAACCGATTCCCGGGTGCACTAGATAGTCCCAGGGGAGTTGGAGAGTAGGCGCGCAGCTCCTGCCAAATCACGGGAGCCGTAGTGGCACGCCTGCCAGTGAGAGGCTGTGCAGTGTGAGGCACATGTGCTAAAGAAGGCGGTGACTCTTGTACTTACTCCTGCTACTTCCACCAAACACATCACCACGCGGCTAAAATGGATTCCCGCGTGCACTAGATAGTCCCAGGGGAGTTGGGGGTTAGGCGCGCACCTCCTGCCAGTCACGGGAGCCGTGGTGGCACGCCTGCGAGTGAGAGGCTGTGCACTATGAGGCACATGTGGTAAAAAAGGTGGTGAGCCTTGTACTCACGCCTGCCACTTCCACGAAATGCATGACAACGCCACCAAAATGAAATCCCAGGTGCACTAGACCCAGGGGAACCTCGGCAATAGACGCGCAACTCCGGAAAATCACGGGCGACGGAGTGGCATGCGTGAGAGTGAGAGGCTGTGCAAGAGGAAGGGGTCAGCCTTGTACTCACGCCTGCTACTTCCACGAAACACATTCACCACGCGGCCAAAACGGATTCCCGGGTGCACTAGATAGTCCCAGGGGAGTTGGAGAGTAGGCGCGCAGCTCCTGACAAATCACGGGAGCCGTAGTGGCACGCCTGCCAGTGAGAGGCTGTGCACTGTGAGGCACATGTGCTAAAGAAGGCGGTGACTCTTGTACTTACTCCTGCTACTTCCACCAAACACATCACCACGCGGCTAAAATGGATTCCCGCGTGCACTAGATAGTCCCAGAGGAGTTGGGGGTTAGGCGCGCACCTCCTGCAAGTCACGGGAGCCGTGGTGGCACGCCTGCGAGTGAGAGGCTGTGCACTATGAGGCACATGTGGTAAAGAAGGCGGTGAGCCTTGTACTCACGCCTGCCACTTCCACGAAACGCATGACAACGCCACCAAAATCAAATCCCAGGTGCACTAGACCCAGGGGAACGTCGGCAATAGACGCGCAACTCCGGAAAATCACGGGCGACGGAGTGGCATGCGTGAGAGTGAGAGGCTGTGCAAGAGGAAGGGGTCAGCCTTGTACTCACGCCTGCTACTTCCACGAAACACATCACCACGCGAATAAAATGGATTCCCGCGTGCACTAGATAGTCCCAGGGGAGTTGGGGGCTAGGCGCGCACCTCCTGCAAGTCACGGGAGCCGTGGTGGCACGCCTGCGAGTGAGAGGCTGTGCACTATGAGGCACATGTGCTGAAGAAGGCGGTGAGCCTTGTACTGACGCCTGCCACTTCCACGAAACGCATGACAACGCCACCAAAATCAAATCCCAGGTGCACTAGACCCAGGGGAACGTCGGCAATAGACGCGCAACTCCGGAAAATCACGGGCGACGGAGTGGCATGCGTGAGAGTGAGAGGCTGTGCAAGAGGAAGGGGTCAGCCTTGTACTCACGCCTGCTACTTCCACGAAACACATCACCACGCGGCCAAAACCGATTCCCGGGTGCACTAGATAGTCCCAGGGGAGTTGGAGAGTAGGCGCGCAGCTCCTGCCAAATCACGGGAGCCGTAGTGGCACGCCTGCCAGTGAGAGGCTGTGCAGTGTGAGGCACATGTGCTAAAGAAGGCGGTGACTCTTGTACTTACTCCTGCTACTTCCACCAAACACATCACCACGCGGCTAAAATGGATTCCCGCGTGCACTAGATAGTCCCAGGGGAGTTGGGGGTTAGGCGCGCACCTCCTGCCAGTCACGGGAGCCGTGGTGGCACGCCTGCGAGTGAGAGGCTGTGCACTATGAGGCACATGTGGTAAAAAAGGTGGTGAGCCTTGTACTCACGCCTGCCACTTCCACGAAATGCATGACAACGCCACCAAAATCAAATCCCAGGTGCACTAGACCCAGGGGAACCTCGGCAATAGACGCGCAACTCCGGAAAATGACGGGCGACGGAGTGGCATGCGTGAGAGTGAGAGGCTGTGCAAGAGGAAGGGGTCAGCCTTGTACTCACGCCTGCTACTTCCACGAAACACATTCACCACGCGGCCAAATCGGATTCCCGGGTGCACTAGATAGTCCCAGGGGAGTTGGAGAGTAGGCGCGCAGCTCCTGACAAATCACGGGAGCCGTAGTGGCACGCCTGCCAGTGAGAGGCTGTGCACTGTGAGGCACATGTGCTAAAGAAGGCGGTGACTCTTGTACTTACTCCTGCTACTTCCACCAAACACATCACCACGCGGCTAAAATGGATTCCCGCGTGCACTAGATAGTCCCAGAGGAGTTGGGGGTTAGGCGCGCACCTCCTGCAAGTCACGGGAGCCGTGGTGGCACGCCTGCGAGTGAGAGGCTGTGCACTATGAGGCACATGTGGTAAAGAAGGCGGTGAGCCTTGTACTCACGCCTGCCACTTCCACGAAACGCATGACAACGCCACCAAAATCAAATCCCAGGTGCACTAGACCCAGGGGAACGTCGGCAATAGACGCGCAACTCCGGAAAATCACGGGCGACGGAGTGGCATGCGTGAGAGTGAGAGGCTGTGCAAGAGGAAGGGGTCAGCCTTGTACTCACGCCTGCTACTTCCACGAAACACATCACCACGCGAATAAAATGGATTCCCGCGTGCACTAGATAGTCCCAGGGGAGTTGGGGGCTAGGCGCGCACCTCCTGCAAGTCACGGGAGCCGTGGTGGCACGCCTGCGAGTGAGAGGCTGTGCACTATGAGGCACATGTGCTGAAGAAGGCGGTGAGCCTTGTACTGACGCCTGCCACTTCCACGAAACGCATGACAACCCCACCAAAATCAAATCCCAGGTGCACTAGACCCAGGGGAACGTCGGCAATAGACGCGCAACTCCGGAAAATCACGGGCGACGGAGTGGCATGCGTGAGAGTGAGAGGCTGTGCAAGAGGAAGGGGTCAGCCTTGTACTCACGCCTGCTACTTCCACGAAACACATCACCACGCGGCCAAAACCGATTCCCGGGTGCACTAGATAGTCCCAGGGGAGTTGGAGAGTAGGCGCGCAGCTCCTGCCAAATCACGGGAGCCGTAGTGGCACGCCTGCCAGTGAGAGGCTGTGCAGTGTGAGGCACATGTGCTAAAGAAGGCGGTGACTCTTGTACTTACTCCTGCTACTTCCACCAAACACATCACCACGCGGCTAAAATGGATTCCCGCGTGCACTAGATAGTCCCAGGGGAGTTGGGGGTTAGGCGCGCACCTCCTGCCAGTCACGGGAGCCGTGGTGGCACGCCTGCGAGTGAGAGGCTGTGCACTATGAGGCACATGTGGTAAAAAAGGTGGTGAGCCTTGTACTCACGCCTGCCACTTCCACGAAATGCATGACAACGCCACCAAAATCAAATCCCAGGTGCACTAGACCCAGGGGAACCTCGGCAATAGACGCGCAACTCCGGAAAATCACGGGCGACGGAGTGGCATGCGTGAGAGTGAGAGGCTGTGCAAGAGGAAGGGGTCAGCCTTGTACTCACGCCTGCTACTTCCACGAAACACATTCACCACGCGGCCAAATCGGATTCCCGGGTGCACTAGATAGTCCCAGGGGAGTTGGAGAGTAGGCGCGCAGCTCCTGACAAATCACGGGAGCCGTAGTGGCACGCCTGCCAGTGAGAGGCTGTGCACTGTGAGGCACATGTGCTAAAGAAGGCGGTGACTCTTGTACTTACTCCTGCTACTTCCACCAAACACATCACCACGCGGCTAAAATGGATTCCCGCGTGCACTAGATAGTCCCAGAGGAGTTGGGGGTTAGGCGCGCACCTCCTGCAAGTCACGGGAGCCGTGGTGGCACGCCTGCGAGTGAGAGGCTGTGCACTATGAGGCACATGTGGTAAAGAAGGCGGTGAGCCTTGTACTCACGCCTGCCACTTCCACGAAACGCATGACAACGCCACCAAAATCAAATCCCAGGTGCACTAGACCCAGGGGAACGTCGGCAATAGACGCGCAACTCCGGAAAATCACGGGCGACGGAGTGGCATGCGTGAGAGTGAGAGGCTGTGCAAGAGGAAGGGGTCAGCCTTGTACTCACGCCTGCTACTTCCACGAAACACATCACCACGCGAATAAAATGGATTCCCGCGTGCACTAGATAGTCCCAGGGGAGTTGGGGGCTAGGCGCGCACCTCCTGCAAGTCACGGGAGCCGTGGTGGCACGCCTGCGAGTGAGAGGCTGTGCACTATGAGGCACATGTGCTGAAGAAGGCGGTGAGCCTTGTACTGACGCCTGCCACTTCCACGAAACGCATGACAACGCCACCAAAATCAAATCCCAGGTGCACTAGACCCAGGGGAACGTCGGCAATAGACGCGCAACTCCGGAAAATCACGGGCGACGGAGTGGCATGCGTGAGAGTGAGAGGCTGTGCAAGAGGAAGGGGTCAGCCTTGTACTCACGCCTGCTACTTCCACGAAACACATCACCACGCGGCCAAAACCGATTCCCGGGTGCACTAGATAGTCCCAGGGGAGTTGGAGAGTAGGCGCGCAGCTCCTGCCAAATCACGGGAGCCGTAGTGGCACGCCTGCCAGTGAGAGGCTGTGCAGTGTGAGGCACATGTGCTAAAGAAGGCGGTGACTCTTGTACTTACTCCTGCTACTTCCACCAAACACATCACCACGCGGCTAAAATGGATTCCCGCGTGCACTAGATAGTCCCAGGGGAGTTGGGGGTTAGGCGCGCACCTCCTGCCAGTCACGGGAGCCGTGGTGGCACGCCTGCGAGTGAGAGGCTGTGCACTATGAGGCACATGTGGTAAAAAAGGTGGTGAGCCTTGTACTCACGCCTGCCACTTCCACGAAATGCATGACAACGCCACCAAAATCAAATCCCAGGTGCACTAGACCCAGGGGAACCTCGGCAATAGACGCGCAACTCCGGAAAATCACGGGCGACGGAGTGGCATGCGTGAGAGTGAGAGGCTGTGCAAGAGGAAGGGGTCAGCCTTGTACTCACGCCTGCTACTTCCACGAAACACATTCACCACGCGGCCAAATCGGATTCCCGGGTGCACTAGATAGTCCCAGGGGAGTTGGAGAGTAGGCGCGCAGCTCCTGACAAATCACGGGAGCCGTAGTGGCACGCCTGCCAGTGAGAGGCTGTGCACTGTGAGGCACATGTGCTAAAGAAGGCGGTGACTCTTGTACTTACTCCTGCTACTTCCACCAAACACATCACCACGCGGCTAAAATGGATTCCCGCGTGCACTAGATAGTCCCAGAGGAGTTGGGGGTTAGGCGCGCACCTCCTGCAAGTCACGGGAGCCGTGGTGGCACGCCTGCGAGTGAGAGGCTGTGCACTATGAGGCACATGTGGTAAAGAAGGCGGTGAGCCTTGTACTCACGCCTGCCACTTCCACGAAACGCATGACAACGCCACCAAAATCAAATCCCAGGTGCACTAGACCCAGGGGAACGTCGGCAATAGACGCGCAACTCCGGAAAATCACGGGCGACGGAGTGGCATGCGTGAGAGTGAGAGGCTGTGCAAGAGGAAGGGGTCAGCCTTGTACTCACGCCTGCTACTTCCACGAAACACATCACCACGCGAATAAAATGGATTCCCGCGTGCACTAGATAGTCCCAGGGGAGTTGGGGGCTAGGCGCGCACCTCCTGCAAGTCACGGGAGCCGTGGTGGCACGCCTGCGAGTGAGAGGCTGTGCACTATGAGGCACATGTGCTGAAGAAGGCGGTGAGCCTTGTACTGACGCCTGCCACTTCCACGAAACGCATGACAACGCCACCAAAATCAAATCCCAGGTGCACTAGACCCAGGGGAACGTCGGCAATAGACGCGCAACTCCGGAAAATCACGGGCGACGGAGTGGCATGCGTGAGAGTGAGAGGCTGTGCAAGAGGAAGGGGTCAGCCTTGTACTCACGCCTGCTACTTCCACGAAACACATCACCACGCGGCCAAAACCGATTCCCGGGTGCACTAGATAGTCCCAGGGGAGTTGGAGAGTAGGCGCGCAGCTCCTGCCAAATCACGGGAGCCGTAGTGGCACGCCTGCCAGTGAGAGGCTGTGCAGTGTGAGGCACATGTGCTAAAGAAGGCGGTGACTCTTGTACTTACTCCTGCTACTTCCACCAAACACATCACCACGCGGCTAAAATGGATTCCCGCGTGCACTAGATAGTCCCAGGGGAGTTGGGGGTTAGGCGCGCACCTCCTGCCAGTCACGGGAGCCGTGGTGGCACGCCTGCGAGTGAGAGGCTGTGCACTATGAGGCACATGTGGTAAAAAAGGTGGTGAGCCTTGTACTCACGCCTGCCACTTCCACGAAATGCATGACAACGCCACCAAAATCAAATCCCAGGTGCACTAGACCCAGGGGAACCTCGGCAATAGACGCGCAACTCCGGAAAATCACGGGCGACGGAGTGGCATGCGTGAGAGTGAGAGGCTGTGCAAGAGGAAGGGGTCAGCCTTGTACTCACGCCTGCTACTTCCACGAAACACATTCACCACGCGGCCAAAACGGATTCCCGGGTGCACTAGATAGTCCCAGGGGAGTTGGAGAGTAGGCGCGCAGCTCCTGACAAATCACGGGAGCCGTAGTGGCACGCCTGCCAGTGAGAGGCTGTGCACTGTGAGGCACATGTGCTAAAGAAGGCGGTGACTCTTGTACTTACTCCTGCTACTTCCACCAAACACATCACCACGCGGCTAAAATGGATTCCCGCGTGCACTAGATAGTCCCAGAGGAGTTGGGGGTTAGGCGCGCACCTCCTGCAAGTCACGGGAGCCGTGGTGGCACGCCTGCGAGTGAGAGGCTGTGCACTATGAGGCACATGTGGTAAAGAAGGCGGTGAGCCTTGTACTCACGCCTGCCACTTCCACGAAACGCATGACAACGCCACCAAAATCAAATCCCAGGTGCACTAGACCCAGGGGAACGTCGGCAATAGACGCGCAACTCCGGAAAATCACGGGCGACGGAGTGGCATGCGTGAGAGTGAGAGGCTGTGCAAGAGGAAGGGGTCAGCCTTGTACTCACGCCTGCTACTTCCACGAAACACATCACCACGCGAATAAAATGGATTCCCGCGTGCACTAGATAGTCCCAGGGGAGTTGGGGGCTAGGCGCGCACCTCCTGCAAGTCACGGGAGCCGTGGTGGCACGCCTGCGAGTGAGAGGCTGTGCACTATGAGGCACATGTGCTGAAGAAGGCGGTGAGCCTTGTACTGACGCCTGCCACTTCCACGAAACGCATGACAACGCCACCAAAATCAAATCCCAGGTGCACTAGACCCAGGGGAACGTCGGCAATAGACGCGCAACTCCGGAAAATCACGGGCGACGGAGTGGCATGCGTGAGAGTGAGAGGCTGTGCAAGAGGAAGGGGTCAGCCTTGTACTCACGCCTGCTACTTCCACGAAACACATCACCACGCGGCCAAAACCGATTCCCGGGTGCACTAGATAGTCCCAGGGGAGTTGGAGAGTAGGCGCGCAGCTCCTGCCAAATCACGGGAGCCGTAGTGGCACGCCTGCCAGTGAGAGGCTGTGCAGTGTGAGGCACATGTGCTAAAGAAGGCGGTGACTCTTGTACTTACTCCTGCTACTTCCACCAAACACATCACCACGCGGCTAAAATGGATTCCCGCGTGCACTAGATAGTCCCAGGGGAGTTGGGGGTTAGGCGCGCACCTCCTGCCAGTCACGGGAGCCGTGGTGGCACGCCTGCGAGTGAGAGGCTGTGCACTATGAGGCACATGTGGTAAAAAAGGTGGTGAGCCTTGTACTCACGCCTGCCACTTCCACGAAATGCATGACAACGCCACCAAAATCAAATCCCAGGTGCACTAGACCCAGGGGAACCTCGGCAATAGACGCGCAACTCCGGAAAATCACGGGCGACGGAGTGGCATGCGTGAGAGTGAGAGGCTGTGCAAGAGGAAGGGGTCAGCCTTGTACTCACGCCTGCTACTTCCACGAAACACATTCACCACGCGGCCAAATCGGATTCCCGGGTGCACTAGATAGTCCCAGGGGAGTTGGAGAGTAGGCGCGCAGCTCCTGACAAATCACGGGAGCCGTAGTGGCACGCCTGCCAGTGAGAGGCTGTGCACTGTAAGGCAGATGTGCTAAAGAAGGCGGTGACTCTTGTACTTACTCCTGCTACTTCCACCAAACACATCACCACGCGGCTAAAATGGATTCCCGCGTGCACTAGATAGTCCCAGAGGAGTTGGGGGTTAGGCGCGCACCTCCTGCAAGTCACGGGAGCCGTGGTGGCACGCCTGCGAGTGAGAGGCTGTGCACTATGAGGCACATGTGGTAAAGAAGGCGGTGAGCCTTGTACTCACGCCTGCCACTTCCACGAAACGCATGACAACGCCACCAAAATCAAATCCCAGGTGCACTAGACCCAGGGGAACGTCGGCAATAGACGCGCAACTCCGGAAAATCACGGGCGACGGAGTGGCATGCGTGAGAGTGAGAGGCTGTGCAAGAGGAAGGGGTCAGCCTTGTACTCACGCCTGCTACTTCCACGAAACACATCACCACGCGAATAAAATGGATTCCCGCGTGCACTAGATAGTCCCAGGGGAGTTGGGGGCTAGGCGCGCACCTCCTGCAAGTCACGGGAGCCGTGGTGGCACGCCTGCGAGTGAGAGGCTGTGCACTATGAGGCACATGTGCTGAAGAAGGCGGTGAGCCTTGTACTGACGCCTGCCACTTCCACGAAACGCATGACAACGCCACCAAAATCAAATCCCAGGTGCACTAGACCCAGGGGAACGTCGGCAATAGACGCGCAACTCCGGAAAATCACGGGCGACGGAGTGGCATGCGTGAGAGTGAGAGGCTGTGCAAGAGGAAGGGGTCAGCCTTGTACTCACGCCTGCTACTTCCACGAAACACATCACCACGCGGCCAAAACCGATTCCCGGGTGCACTAGATAGTCCCAGGGGAGTTGGAGAGTAGGCGCGCAGCTCCTGACAAATCACGGGAGCCGTAGTGGCACGCCTGCCAGTGAGAGGCTGTGCAGTGTGAGGCACATGTGCTAAAGAAGGCGGTGACTCTTGTACTTACTCCTGCTACTTCCACCAAACACATCACCACGCGGCTAAAATGGATTCCCGCGTGCACTAGATAGTCCCAGGGGAGTTGGGGGTTAGGCGCGCACCTCCTGCCAGTCACGGGAGCCGTGGTGGCACGCCTGCGAGTGAGAGGCTGTGCACTATGAGGCACATGTGGTAAAAAAGGTGGTGAGCCTTGTACTCACGCCTGCCACTTCCACGAAATGCATGACAACGCCACCAAAATCAAATCCCAGGTGCACTAGACCCAGGGGAACCTCGGCAATAGACGCGCAACTCCGGAAAATCACGGGCGACGGAGTGGCATGCGTGAGAGTGAGAGGCTGTGCAAGAGGAAGGGGTCAGCCTTGTACTCACGCCTGCTACTTCCACGAAACACATTCACCACGCGGCCAAATCGGATTCCCGGGTGCACTAGATAGTCCCAGGGGAGTTGGAGAGTAGGCGCGCAGCTCCTGACAAATCACGGGAGCCGTAGTGGCACGCCTGCCAGTGAGAGGCTGTGCACTGTGAGGCACATGTGCTAAAGAAGGCGGTGACTCTTGTACTTACTCCTGCTACTTCCACCAAACACATCACCACGCGGCTAAAATGGATTCCCGCGTGCACTAGATAGTCCCAGAGGAGTTGGGGGTTAGGCGCGCACCTCCTGCAAGTCACGGGAGCCGTGGTGGCACGCCTGCGAGTGAGAGGCTGTGCACTATGAGGCACATGTGGTAAAGAAGGCGGTGAGCCTTGTACTCACGCCTGCCACTTCCACGAAACGCATGACAACGCCACCAAAATCAAATCCCAGGTGCACTAGACCCAGGGGAACGTCGGCAATAGACGCGCAACTCCGGAAAATCACGGGCGACGGAGTGGCATGCGTGAGAGTGAGAGGCTGTGCAAGAGGAAGGGGTCAGCCTTGTACTCACGCCTGCTACTTCCACGAAACACATCACCACGCGAATAAAATGGATTCCCGCGTGCACTAGATAGTCCCAGGGGAGTTGGGGGCTAGGCGCGCACCTCCTGCAAGTCACGGGAGCCGTGGTGGCACGCCTGCGAGTGAGAGGCTGTGCACTATGAGGCACATGTGCTGAAGAAGGCGGTGAGCCTTGTACTGACGCCTGCCACTTCCACGAAACGCATGACAACGCCACCAAAATCAAATCCCAGGTGCACTAGACCCAGGGGAACGTCGGCAATAGACGCGCAACTCCGGAAAATCACGGGCGACGGAGTGGCATGCGTGAGAGTGAGAGGCTGTGGAAGAGGAAGGGGTCAGCCTTGTACTCACGCCTGCTACTTCCACGAAACACATCACCACGCGGCCAAAACCGATTCCCGGGTGCACTAGATAGTCCCAGGGGAGTTGGAGAGTAGGCGCGCAGCTCCTGCCAAATCACGGGAGCCGTAGTGGCACGCCTGCCAGTGAGAGGCTGTGCAGTGTGAGGCACATGTGCTAAAGAAGGCGGTGACTCTTGTACTTACTCCTGCTACTTCCACCAAACACATCACCACGCGGCTAAAATGGATTCCCGCGTGCACTAGATAGTCCCAGGGGAGTTGGGGGTTAGGCGCGCACCTCCTGCCAGTCACGGGAGCCGTGGTGGCACGCCTGCGAGTGAGAGGCTGTGCACTATGAGGCACATGTGGTAAAAAAGGTGGTGAGCCTTGTACTCACGCCTGCCACTTCCACGAAATGCATGACAACGCCACCAAAATCAAATCCCAGGTGCACTAGACCCAGGGGAACCTCGGCAATAGACGCGCAACTCCGGAAAATCACGGGCGACGGAGTGGCATGCGTGAGAGTGAGAGGCTGTGCAAGAGGAAGGGGTCAGCCTTGTACTCACGCCTGCTACTTCCACGAAACACATTCACCACGCGGCCAAAACGGATTCCCGGGTGCACTAGATAGTCCCAGGGGAGTTGGAGAGTAGGCGCGCAGCTCCTGACAAATCACGGGAGCCGTAGTGGCACGCCTGCCAGTGAGAGGCTGTGCACTGTGAGGCACATGTGCTAAAGAAGGCGGTGACTCTTGTACTTACTCCTGCTACTTCCACCAAACACATCACCACGCGGCTAAAATGGATTCCCGCGTGCACTAGATAGTCCCAGAGGAGTTGGGGGTTAGGCGCGCACCTCCTGCAAGTCACGGGAGCCGTGGTGGCACGCCTGCGAGTGAGAGGCTGTGCACTATGAGGCACATGTGGTAAAGAAGGCGGTGAGCCTTGTACTCACGCCTGCCACTTCCACGAAACGCATGACAACGCCACCAAAATCAAATCCCAGGTGCACTAGACCCAGGGGAACGTCGGCAATAGCCGCGCAACTCCGGAAAATCACGGGCGACGGAGTGGCATGCGTGAGAGTGAGAGGCTGTGCAAGAGGAAGGGGTCAGCCTTGTACTCACGCCTGCTACTTCCACGAAACACATCACCACGCGAATAAAATGGATTCCCGCGTGCACTAGATAGTCCCAGGGGAGTTGGGGGCTAGGCGCGCACCTCCTGCAAGTCACGGGAGCCGTGGTGGCACGCCTGCGAGTGAGAGGCTGTGCACTATGAGGCACATGTGCTGAAGAAGGCGGTGAGCCTTGTACTGACGCCTGCCACTTCCACGAAACGCATGACAACGCCACCAAAATCAAATCCCAGGTGCACTAGACCCAGGGGAACGTCGGCAATAGACGCGCAACTCCGGAAAATCACGGGCGACGGAGTGGCATGCGTGAGAGTGAGAGGCTGTGCAAGAGGAAGGGGTCAGCCTTGTACTCACGCCTGCTACTTCCACGAAACACATCACCACGCGGCCAAAACCGATTCCCGGGTGCACTAGATAGTCCCAGGGGAGTTGGAGAGTAGGCGCGCAGCTCCTGCCAAATCACGGGAGCCGTAGTGGCACGCCTGCCAGTGAGAGGCTGTGCAGTGTGAGATACATGTGCTAAAGAAGGCGGTGACTCTTGTACTTACTCCTGCTACTTCCACCAAACACATCACCACGCGGCTAAAATGGATTCCCGCGTGCACTAGATAGTCCCAGGGGAGTTGGGGGTTAGGCGCGCACCTCCTGCCAGTCACGGGAGCCGTGGTGGCACGCCTGCGAGTGAGAGGCTGTGCACTATGAGGCACATGTGGTAAAAAAGGTGGTGAGCCTTGTACTCACGCCTGCCACTTCCACGAAATGCATGACAACGCCACCAAAATCAAATCCCAGGTGCACTAGACCCAGGGGAACCTCGGCAATAGACGCGCAACTCCGGAAAATCACGGGCGACGGAGTGGCATGCGTGAGAGTGAGAGGCTGTGCAAGAGGAAGGGGTCAGCCTTGTACTCACGCCTGCTACTTCCACGAAACACATTCACCACGCGGCCAAAACGGATTCCCGGGTGCACTAGATAGTCCCAGGGGAGTTGGAGAGTAGGCGCGCAGCTCCTGACAAATCACGGGAGCCGTAGTGGCACGCCTGCCAGTGAGAGGCTGTGCACTGTGAGGCACATGTGCTAAAGAAGGCGGTGACTCTTGTACTTACTCCTGCTACTTCCACCAAACACATCACCACGCGGCTAAAATGGATTCCCGCGTGCACTAGATAGTCCCAGAGGAGTTGGGGGTTAGGCGCGCACCTCCTGCAAGTCACGGGAGCCGTGGTGGCACGCCTGCGAGTGAGAGGCTGTGCACTATGAGGCACATGTGGTAAAGAAGGCGGTGAGCCTTGTACTCACGCCTGCCACTTCCACGAAACGCATGACAACGCCACCAAAATCAAATCCCAGGTGCACTAGACCCAGGGGAACGTCGGCAATAGCCGCGCAACTCCGGAAAATCACGGGCGACGGAGTGGCATGCGTGAGAGTGAGAGGCTGTGCAAGAGGAAGGGGTCAGCCTTGTACTCACGCCTGCTACTTCCACGAAACACATCACCACGCGAATAAAATGGATTCCCGCGTGCACTAGATAGTCCCAGGGGAGTTGGGGGCTAGGCGCGCACCTCCTGCAAGTCACGGGAGCCGTGGTGGCACGCCTGCGAGTGAGAGGCTGTGCACTATGAGGCACATGTGCTGAAGAAGGCGGTGAGCCTTGTACTGACGCCTGCCACTTCCACGAAACGCATGACAACGCCACCAAAATCAAATCCCAGGTGCACTAGACCCAGGGGAACGTCGGCAATAGACGCGCAACTCCGGAAAATCACGGGCGACGGAGTGGCATGCGTGAGAGTGAGAGGCTGTGCAAGAGGAAGGGGTCAGCCTTGTACTCACGCCTGCTACTTCCACGAAACACATCACCACGCGGCCAAAACCGATTCCCGGGTGCACTAGATAGTCCCAGGGGAGTTGGAGAGTAGGCGCGCAGCTCCTGCCAAATCACGGGAGCCGTAGTGGCACGCCTGCCAGTGAGAGGCTGTGCAGTGTGAGGCACATGTGCTAAAGAAGGCGGTGACTCTTGTACTTACTCCTGCTACTTCCACCAAACACATCACCACGCGGCTAAAATGGATTCCCGCGTGCACTAGATAGTCCCAGGGGAGTTGGGGGTTAGGCGCGCACCTCCTGCCAGTCACGGGAGCCGTGGTGGCACGCCTGCGAGTGAGAGGCTGTGCACTATGAGGCACATGTGGTAAAAAAGGTGGTGAGCCTTGTACTCACGCCTGCCACTTCCACGAAATGCATGACAACGCCACCAAAATCAAATCCCAGGTGCACTAGACCCAGGGGAACCTCGGCAATAGACGCGCAACTCCGGAAAATCACGGGCGACGGAGTGGCATGCGTGAGAGTGAGAGGCTGTGCAAGAGGAAGGGGTCAGCCTTGTACTCACGCCTGCTACTTCCACGAAACACATTCACCACGCGGCCAAATCGGATTCCCGGGTGCACTAGATAGTCCCAGGGGAGTTGGAGAGTAGGCGCGCAGCTCCTGACAAATCACGGGAGCCGTAGTGGCACGCCTGCCAGTGAGAGGCTGTGCACTGTGAGGCACATGTGCTAAAGAAGGCGGTGACTCTTGTACTTACTCCTGCTACTTCCACCAAACACATCACCACGCGGCTAAAATGGATTCCCGCGTGCACTAGATAGTCCCAGAGGAGTTGGGGGTTAGGCGCGCACCTCCTGCAAGTCACGGGAGCCGTGGTGGCACGCCTGCGAGTGAGAGGCTGTGCACTATGAGGCACATGTGGTAAAGAAGGCGGTGAGCCTTGTACTCACGCCTGCCACTTCCACGAAACGCATGACAACGCCACCAAAATCAAATCCCAGGTGCACTAGACCCAGGGGAACGTCGGCAATAGACGCGCAACTCCGGAAAATCACGGGCGACGGAGTGGCATGCGTGAGAGTGAGAGGCTGTGCAAGAGGAAGGGGTCAGCCTTGTACTCACGCCTGCTACTTCCACGAAACACATCACCACGCGAATAAAATGGATTCCCGCGTGCACTAGATAGTCCCAGGGGAGTTGGGGGCTAGGCGCGCACCTCCTGCAAGTCACGGGAGCCGTGGTGGCACGCCTGCGAGTGAGAGGCTGTGCACTATGAGGCACATGTGCTGAAGAAGGCGGTGAGCCTTGTACTGACGCCTGCCACTTCCACGAAACGCATGACAACGCCACCAAAATCAAATCCCAGGTGCACTAGACCCAGGGGAACGTCGGCAATAGACGCGCAACTCCGGAAAATCACGGGCGACGGAGTGGCATGCGTGAGAGTGAGAGGCTGTGGAAGAGGAAGGGGTCAGCCTTGTACTCACGCCTGCTACTTCCACGAAACACATCACCACGCGGCCAAAACCGATTCCCGGGTGCACTAGATAGTCCCAGGGGAGTTGGAGAGTAGGCGCGCAGCTCCTGCCAAATCACGGGAGCCGTAGTGGCACGCCTGCCAGTGAGAGGCTGTGCAGTGTGAGGCACATGTGCTAAAGAAGGCGGTGACTCTTGTACTTACTCCTGCTACTTCCACCAAACACATCACCACGCGGCTAAAATGGATTCCCGCGTGCACTAGATAGTCCCAGGGGAGTTGGGGGTTAGGCGCGCACCTCCTGCCAGTCACGGGAGCCGTGGTGGCACGCCTGCGAGTGAGAGGCTGTGCACTATGAGGCACATGTGGTAAAAAAGGTGGTGAGCCTTGTACTCACGCCTGCCACTTCCACGAAATGCATGACAACGCCACCAAAATCAAATCCCAGGTGCACTAGACCCAGGGGAACCTCGGCAATAGACGCGCAACTCCGGAAAATCACGGGCGACGGAGTGGCATGCGTGAGAGTGAGAGGCTGTGCAAGAGGAAGGGGTCAGCCTTGTACTCACGCCTGCTACTTCCACGAAACACATTCACCACGCGGCCAAAACGGATTCCCGGGTGCACTAGATAGTCCCAGGGGAGTTGGAGAGTAGGCGCGCAGCTCCTGACAAATCACGGGAGCCGTAGTGGCACGCCTGCCAGTGAGAGGCTGTGCACTGTGAGGCACATGTGCTAAAGAAGGCGGTGACTCTTGTACTTACTCCTGCTACTTCCACCAAACACATCACCACGCGGCTAAAATGGATTCCCGCGTGCACTAGATAGTCCCAGAGGAGTTGGGGGTTAGGCGCGCACCTCCTGCAAGTCACGGGAGCCGTGGTGGCACGCCTGCGAGTGAGAGGCTGTGCACTATGAGGCACATGTGGTAAAGAAGGCGGTGAGCCTTGTACTCACGCCTGCCACTTCCACGAAACGCATGACAACGCCACCAAAATCAAATCCCAGGTGCACTAGACCCAGGGGAACGTCGGCAATAGCCGCGCAACTCCGGAAAATCACGGGCGACGGAGTGGCATGCGTGAGAGTGAGAGGCTGTGCAAGAGGAAGGGGTCAGCCTTGTACTCACGCCTGCTACTTCCACGAAACACATCACCACGCGAATAAAATGGATTCCCGCGTGCACTAGATAGTCCCAGGGGAGTTGGGGGCTAGGCGCGCACCTCCTGCAAGTCACGGGAGCCGTGGTGGCACGCCTGCGAGTGAGAGGCTGTGCACTATGAGGCACATGTGCTGAAGAAGGCGGTGAGCCTTGTACTGACGCCTGCCACTTCCACGAAACGCATGACAACGCCACCAAAATCAAATCCCAGGTGCACTAGACCCAGGGGAACGTCGGCAATAGACGCGCAACTCCGGAAAATCACGGGCGACGGAGTGGCATGCGTGAGAGTGAGAGGCTGTGCAAGAGGAAGGGGTCAGCCTTGTACTCACGCCTGCTACTTCCACGAAACACATCACCACGCGGCCAAAACCGATTCCCGGGTGCACTAGATAGTCCCAGGGGAGTTGGAGAGTAGGCGCGCAGCTCCTGCCAAATCACGGGAGCCGTAGTGGCACGCCTGCCAGTGAGAGGCTGTGCAGTGTGAGATACATGTGCTAAAGAAGGCGGTGACTCTTGTACTTACTCCTGCTACTTCCACCAAACACATCACCACGCGGCTAAAATGGATTCCCGCGTGCACTAGATAGTCCCAGGGGAGTTGGGGGTTAGGCGCGCACCTCCTGCCAGTCACGGGAGCCGTGGTGGCACGCCTGCGAGTGAGAGGCTGTGCACTATGAGGCACATGTGGTAAAAAAGGTGGTGAGCCTTGTACTCACGCCTGCCACTTCCACGAAATGCATGACAACGCCACCAAAATCAAATCCCAGGTGCACTAGACCCAGGGGAACCTCGGCAATAGACGCGCAACTCCGGAAAATCACGGGCGACGGAGTGGCATGCGTGAGAGTGAGAGGCTGTGCAAGAGGAAGGGGTCAGCCTTGTACTCACGCCTGCTACTTCCACGAAACACATTCACCACGCGGCCAAAACGGATTCCCGGGTGCACTAGATAGTCCCAGGGGAGTTGGAGAGTAGGCGCGCAGCTCCTGACAAATCACGGGAGCCGTAGTGGCACGCCTGCCAGTGAGAGGCTGTGCACTGTGAGGCACATGTGCTAAAGAAGGCGGTGACTCTTGTACTTACTCCTGCTACTTCCACCAAACACATCACCACGCGGCTAAAATGGATTCCCGCGTGCACTAGATAGTCCCAGAGGAGTTGGGGGTTAGGCGCGCACCTCCTGCAAGTCACGGGAGCCGTGGTGGCACGCCTGCGAGTGAGAGGCTGTGCACTATGAGGCACATGTGGTAAAGAAGGCGGTGAGCCTTGTACTCACGCCTGCCACTTCCACGAAACGCATGACAACGCCACCAAAATCAAATCCCAGGTGCACTAGACCCAGGGGAACGTCGGCAATAGCCGCGCAACTCCGGAAAATCACGGGCGACGGAGTGGCATGCGTGAGAGTGAGAGGCTGTGCAAGAGGAAGGGGTCAGCCTTGTACTCACGCCTGCTACTTCCACGAAACACATCACCACGCGAATAAAATGGATTCCCGCGTGCACTAGATAGTCCCAGGGGAGTTGGGGGCTAGGCGCGCACCTCCTGCAAGTCACGGGAGCCGTGGTGGCACGCCTGCGAGTGAGAGGCTGTGCACTATGAGGCACATGTGCTGAAGAAGGCGGTGAGCCTTGTACTGACGCCTGCCACTTCCACGAAACGCATGACAACGCCACCAAAATCAAATCCCAGGTGCACTAGACCCAGGGGAACGTCGGCAATAGACGCGCAACTCCGGAAAATCACGGGCGACGGAGTGGCATGCGTGAGAGTGAGAGGCTGTGCAAGAGGAAGGGGTCAGCCTTGTACTCACGCCTGCTACTTCCACGAAACACATCACCACGCGGCCAAAACCGATTCCCGGGTGCACTAGATAGTCCCAGGGGAGTTGGAGAGTAGGCGCGCAGCTCCTGCCAAATCACGGGAGCCGTAGTGGCACGCCTGCCAGTGAGAGGCTGTGCAGTGTGAGGCACATGTGCTAAAGAAGGCGGTGACTCTTGTACTTACTCCTGCTACTTCCACCAAACACATCACCACGCGGCTAAAATGGATTCCCGCGTGCACTAGATAGTCCCAGGGGAGTTGGGGGTTAGGCGCGCACCTCCTGCCAGTCACGGGAGCCGTGGTGGCACGCCTGCGAGTGAGAGGCTGTGCACTATGAGGCACATGTGGTAAAAAAGGTGGTGAGCCTTGTACTCACGCCTGCCACTTCCACGAAATGCATGACAACGCCACCAAAATCAAATCCCAGGTGCACTAGACCCAGGGGAACCTCGGCAATAGACGCGCAACTCCGGAAAATCACGGGCGACGGAGTGGCATGCGTGAGAGTGAGAGGCTGTGCAAGAGGAAGGGGTCAGCCTTGTACTCACGCCTGCTACTTCCACGAAACACATTCACCACGCGGCCAAAACGGATTCCCGGGTGCACTAGATAGTCCCAGGGGAGTTGGAGAGTAGGCGCGCAGCTCCTGACAAATCACGGGAGCCGTAGTGGCACGCCTGCCAGTGAGAGGCTGTGCACTGTGAGGCACATGTGCTAAAGAAGGCGGTGACTCTTGTACTTACTCCTGCTACTTCCACCAAACACATCACCACGCGGCTAAAATGGATTCCCGCGTGCACTAGATAGTCCCAGAGGAGTTGGGGGTTAGGCGCGCACCTCCTGCAAGTCACGGGAGCCGTGGTGGCACGCCTGCGAGTGAGAGGCTGTGCACTATGAGGCACATGTGGTAAAGAAGGCGGTGAGCCTTGTACTCACGCCTGCCACTTCCACGAAACGCATGACAACGCCACCAAAATCAAATCCCAGGTGCACTAGACCCAGGGGAACGTCGGCAATAGACGCGCAACTCCGGAAAATCACGGGCGACGGAGTGGCATGCGTGAGAGTGAGAGGCTGTGCAAGAGGAAGGGGTCAGCCTTGTACTCACGCCTGCTACTTCCACGAAACACATCACCACGCGAATAAAATGGATTCCCGCGTGCACTAGATAGTCCCAGGGGAGTTGGGGGCTAGGCGCGCACCTCCTGCAAGTCACGGGAGCCGTGGTGGCACGCCTGCGAGTGAGAGGCTGTGCACTATGAGGCACATGTGCTGAAGAAGGCGGTGAGCCTTGTACTGACGCCTGCCACTTCCACGAAACGCATGACAACGCCACCAAAATCAAATCCCAGGTGCACTAGACCCAGGGGAACGTCGGCAATAGACGCGCAACTCCGGAAAATCACGGGCGACGGAGTGGCATGCGTGAGAGTGAGAGGCTGTGCAAGAGGAAGGGGTCAGCCTTGTACTCACGCCTGCTACTTCCACGAAACACATCACCACGCGGCCAAAACCGATTCCCGGGTGCACTAGATAGTCCCAGGGGAGTTGGAGAGTAGGCGCGCAGCTCCTGCCAAATCACGGGAGCCGTAGTGGCACGCCTGCCAGTGAGAGGCTGTGCAGTGTGAGGCACATGTGCTAAAGAAGGCGGTGACTCTTGTACTTACTCCTGCTACTTCCACCAAACACATCACCACGCGGCTAAAATGGATTCCCGCGTGCACTAGATAGTCCCAGGGGAGTTGGGGGTTAGGCGCGCACCTCCTGCCAGTCACGGGAGCCGTGGTGGCACGCCTGCGAGTGAGAGGCTGTGCACTATGAGGCACATGTGGTAAAAAAGGTGGTGAGCCTTGTACTCACGCCTGCCACTTCCACGAAATGCATGACAACGCCACCAAAATCAAATCCCAGGTGCACTAGACCCAGGGGAACCTCGGCAATAGACGCGCAACTCCGGAAAATCACGGGCGACGGAGTGGCATGCGTGAGAGTGAGAGGCTGTGCAAGAGGAAGGGGTCAGCCTTGTACTCACGCCTGCTACTTCCACGAAACACATTCACCACGCGGCCAAATCGGATTCCCGGGTGCACTAGATAGTCCCAGGGGAGTTGGAGAGTAGGCGCGCAGCTCCTGACAAATCACGGGAGCCGTAGTGGCACGCCTGCCAGTGAGAGGCTGTGCACTGTGAGGCACATGTGCTAAAGAAGGCGGTGACTCTTGTACTTACTCCTGCTACTTCCACCAAACACATCACCACGCGGCTAAAATGGATTCCCGCGTGCACTAGATAGTCCCAGAGGAGTTGGGGGTTAGGCGCGCACCTCCTGCAAGTCACGGGAGCCGTGGTGGCACGCCTGCGAGTGAGAGGCTGTGCACTATGAGGCACATGTGGTAAAGAAGGCGGTGAGCCTTGTACTCACGCCTGCCACTTCCACGAAACGCATGACAACGCCACCAAAATCAAATCCCAGGTGCACTAGACCCAGGGGAACGTCGGCAATAGACGCGCAACTCCGGAAAATCACGGGCGACGGAGTGGCATGCGTGAGAGTGAGAGGCTGTGCAAGAGGAAGGGGTCAGCCTTGTACTCACGCCTGCTACTTCCACGAAACACATCACCACGCGAATAAAATGGATTCCCGCGTGCACTAGATAGTCCCAGGGGAGTTGGGGGCTAGGCGCGCACCTCCTGCAAGTCACGGGAGCCGTGGTGGCACGCCTGCGAGTGAGAGGCTGTGCACTATGAGGCACATGTGCTGAAGAAGGCGGTGAGCCTTGTACTGACGCCTGCCACTTCCACGAAACGCATGACAACGCCACCAAAATCAAATCCCAGGTGCACTAGACCCAGGGGAACGTCGGCAATAGACGCGCAACTCCGGAAAATCACGGGCGACGGAGTGGCATGCGTGAGAGTGAGAGGCTGTGCAAGAGGAAGGGGTCAGCCTTGTACTCACGCCTGCTACTTCCACGAAACACATCACCACGCGGCCAAAACCGATTCCCGGGTGCACTAGATAGTCCCAGGGGAGTTGGAGAGTAGGCGCGCAGCTCCTGCCAAATCACGGGAGCCGTAGTGGCACGCCTGCCAGTGAGAGGCTGTGCAGTGTGAGGCACATGTGCTAAAGAAGGCGGTGACTCTTGTACTTACTCCTGCTACTTCCACCAAACACATCACCACGCGGCTAAAATGGATTCCCGCGTGCACTAGATAGTCCCAGGGGAGTTGGGGGTTAGGCGCGCACCTCCTGCCAGTCACGGGAGCCGTGGTGGCACGCCTGCGAGTGAGAGGCTGTGCACTATGAAGCACATGTGGTAAAAAAGGTGGTGAGCCTTGTACTCACGCCTGCCACTTCCACGAAATGCATGACAACGCCACCAAAATCAAATCCCAGGTGCACTAGACCCAGGGGAACCTCGGCAATAGACGCGCAACTCCGGAAAATCACGGGCGACGGAGTGGCATGCGTGAGAGTGAGAGGCTGTGCAAGAGGAAGGGGTCAGCCTTGTACTCACGCCTGCTACTTCCACGAAACACATTCACCACGCGGCCAAAACGGATTCCCGGGTGCACTAGATAGTCCCAGGGGAGTTGGAGAGTAGGCGCGCAGCTCCTGACAAATCACGGGAGCCGTAGTGGCACGCCTGCCAGTGAGAGGCTGTGCACTGTGAGGCACATGTGCTAAAGAAGGCGGTGACTCTTGTACTTACTCCTGCTACTTCCACCAAACACATCACCACGCGGCTAAAATGGATTCCCGCGTGCACTAGATAGTCCCAGAGGAGTTGGGGGTTAGGCGCGCACCTCCTGCAAGTCACGGGAGCCGTGGTGGCACGCCTGCGAGTGAGAGGCTGTGCACTATGAGGCACATGTGGTAAAGAAGGCGGTGAGCCTTGTACTCACGCCTGCCACTTCCACGAAACGCATGACAACGCCACCAAAATCAAATCCCAGGTGCACTAGACCCAGGGGAACGTCGGCAATAGCCGCGCAACTCCGGAAAATCACGGGCGACGGAGTGGCATGCGTGAGAGTGAGAGGCTGTGCAAGAGGAAGGGGTCAGCCTTGTACTCACGCCTGCTACTTCCACGAAACACATCACCACGCGAATAAAATGGATTCCCGCGTGCACTAGATAGTCCCAGGGGAGTTGGGGGCTAGGCGCGCACCTCCTGCAAGTCACGGGAGCCGTGGTGGCACGCCTGCGAGTGAGAGGCTGTGCACTATGAGGCACATGTGCTGAAGAAGGCGGTGAGCCTTGTACTGACGCCTGCCACTTCCACGAAACGCATGACAACGCCACCAAAATCAAATCCCAGGTGCACTAGACCCAGGGGAACGTCGGCAATAGACGCGCAACTCCGGAAAATCACGGGCGACGGAGTGGCATGCGTGAGAGTGAGAGGCTGTGCAAGAGGAAGGGGTCAGCCTTGTACTCACGCCTGCTACTTCCACGAAACACATCACCACGCGGCCAAAACCGATTCCCGGGTGCACTAGATAGTCCCAGGGGAGTTGGAGAGTAGGCGCGCAGCTCCTGCCAAATCACGGGAGCCGTAGTGGCACGCCTGCCAGTGAGAGGCTGTGCAGTGTGAGGCACATGTGCTAAAGAAGGCGGTGACTCTTGTACTTACTCCTGCTACTTCCACCAAACACATCACCATGCGGCTAAAATGGATTCCCGCGTGCACTAGATAGTCCCAGGGGAGTTGGGGGTTAGGCGCGCACCTCCTGCCAGTCACGGGAGCCGTGGTGGCACGCCTGCGAGTGAGAGGCTGTGCACTATGAGGCACATGTGGTAAAAAAGGTGGTGAGCCTTGTACTCACGCCTGCCACTTCCACGAAATGCATGACAACGCCACCAAAATCAAATCCCAGGTGCACTAGACCCAGGGGAACCTCGGCAATAGACGCGCAACTCCGGAAAATCACGGGCGACGGAGTGGCATGCGTGAGAGTGAGAGGCTGTGCAAGAGGAAGGGGTCAGCCTTGTACTCACGCCTGCTACTTCCACGAAACACATTCACCACGCGGCCAAATCGGATTCCCGGGTGCACTAGATAGTCCCAGGGGAGTTGGAGAGTAGGCGCGCAGCTCCTGACAAATCACGGGAGCCGTAGTGGCACGCCTGCCAGTGAGAGGCTGTGCACTGTGAGGCACATGTGCTAAAGAAGGCGGTGACTCTTGTACTTACTCCTGCTACTTCCACCAAACACATCACCACGCGGCTAAAATGGATTCCCGCGTGCACTAGATAGTCCCAGAGGAGTTGGGGGTTAGGCGCGCACCTCCTGCAAGTCACGGGAGCCGTGGTGGCACGCCTGCGAGTGAGAGGCTGTGCACTATGAGGCACATGTGGTAAAGAAGGCGGTGAGCCTTGTACTCACGCCTGCCACTTCCACGAAACGCATGACAACGCCACCAAAATCAAATCCCAGGTGCACTAGACCCAGGGGAACGTCGGCAATAGACGCGCAACTCCGGAAAATCACGGGCGACGGAGTGGCATGCGTGAGAGTGAGAGGCTGTGCAAGAGGAAGGGGTCAGCCTTGTACTCACGCCTGCTACTTCCACGAAACACATCACCACGCGAATAAAATGGATTCCCGCGTGCACTAGATAGTCCCAGGGGAGTTGGGGGCTAGGCGCGCACCTCCTGCAAGTCACGGGAGCCGTGGTGGCACGCCTGCGAGTGAGAGGCTGTGCACTATGAGGCACATGTGCTGAAGAAGGCGGTGAGCCTTGTACTGACGCCTGCCACTTCCACGAAACGCATGACAACGCCACCAAAATCAAATCCCAGGTGCACTAGACCCAGGGGAACGTCGGCAATAGACGCGCAACTCCGGAAAATCACGGGCGACGGAGTGGCATGCGTGAGAGTGAGAGGCTGTGCAAGAGGAAGGGGTCAGCCTTGTACTCACGCCTGCTACTTCCACGAAACACATCACCACGCGGCCAAAACCGATTCCCGGGTGCACTAGATAGTCCCAGGGGAGTTGGAGAGTAGGCGCGCAGCTCCTGCCAAATCACGGGAGCCGTAGTGGCACGCCTGCCAGTGAGAGGCTGTGCAGTGTGAGGCACATGTGCTAAAGAAGGCGGTGACTCTTGTACTTACTCCTGCTACTTCCACCAAACACATCACCACGCGGCTAAAATGGATTCCCGCGTGCACTAGATAGTCCCAGGGGAGTTGGGGGTTAGGCGCGCACCTCCTGCCAGTCACGGGAGCCGTGGTGGCACGCCTGCGAGTGAGAGGCTGTGCACTATGAGGCACATGTGGTAAAAAAGGTGGTGAGCCTTGTACTCACGCCTGCCACTTCCACGAAATGCATGACAACGCCACCAAAATCAAATCCCAGGTGCACTAGACCCAGGGGAACCTCGGCAATAGACGCGCAACTCCGGAAAATCACGGGCGACGGAGTGGCATGCGTGAGAGTGAGAGGCTGTGCAAGAGGAAGGGGTCAGCCTTGTACTCACGCCTGCTACTTCCACGAAACACATTCACCACGCGGCCAAATCGGATTCCCGGGTGCACTAGATAGTCCCAGGGGAGTTGGAGAGTAGGCGCGCAGCTCCTGACAAATCACGGGAGCCGTAGTGGCACGCCTGCCAGTGAGAGGCTGTGCACTGTGAGGCACATGTGCTAAAGAAGGCGGTGACTCTTGTACTTACTCCTGCTACTTCCACCAAACACATCACCACGCGGCTAAAATGGATTCCCGCGTGCACTAGATAGTCCCAGAGGAGTTGGGGGTTAGGCGCGCACCTCCTGCAAGTCACGGGAGCCGTGGTGGCACGCCTGCGAGTGAGAGGCTGTGCACTATGAGGCACATGTGGTAAAGAAGGCGGTGAGCCTTGTACTCACGCCTGCCACTTCCACGAAACGCATGACAACGCCACCAAAATCAAATCCCAGGTGCACTAGACCCAGGGGAACGTCGGCAATAGACGCGCAACTCCGGAAAATCACGGGCGACGGAGTGGCATGCGTGAGAGTGAGAGGCTGTGCAAGAGGAAGGGGTCAGCCTTGTACTCACGCCTGCTACTTCCACGAAACACATCACCACGCGAATAAAATGGATTCCCGCGTGCACTAGATAGTCCCAGGGGAGTTGGGGGCTAGGCGCGCACCTCCTGCAAGTCACGGGAGCCGTGGTGGCACGCCTGCGAGTGAGAGGCTGTGCACTATGAGGCACATGTGCTGAAGAAGGCGGTGAGCCTTGTACTGACGCCTGCCACTTCCACGAAACGCATGACAACGCCACCAAAATCAAATCCCAGGTGCACTAGACCCAGGGGAACGTCGGCAATAGACGCGCAACTCCGGAAAATCACGGGCGACGGAGTGGCATGCGTGAGAGTGAGAGGCTGTGCAAGAGGAAGGGGTCAGCCTTGTACTCACGCCTGCTACTTCCACGAAACACATCACCACGCGGCCAAAACCGATTCCCGGGTGCACTAGATAGTCCCAGGGGAGTTGGAGAGTAGGCGCGCAGCTCCTGCCAAATCACGGGAGCCGTAGTGGCACGCCTGCCAGTGAGAGGCTGTGCAGTGTGAGGCACATGTGCTAAAGAAGGCGGTGACTCTTGTACTTACTCCTGCTACTTCCACCAAACACATCACCACGCGGCTAAAATGGATTCCCGCGTGCACTAGATAGTCCCAGGGGAGTTGGGGGTTAGGCGCGCACCTCCTGCCAGTCACGGGAGCCGTGGTGGCACGCCTGCGAGTGAGAGGCTGTGCACTATGAGGCACATGTGGTAAAAAAGGTGGTGAGCCTTGTACTCACGCCTGCCACTTCCACGAAATGCATGACAACGCCACCAAAATCAAATCCCAGGTGCACTAGACCCAGGGGAACCTCGGCAATAGACGCGCAACTCCGGAAAATCACGGGCGACGGAGTGGCATGCGTGAGAGTGAGAGGCTGTGCAAGAGGAAGGGGTCAGCCTTGTACTCACGCCTGCTACTTCCACGAAACACATTCACCACGCGGCCAAATCGGATTCCCGGGTGCACTAGATAGTCCCAGGGGAGTTGGAGAGTAGGCGCGCAGCTCCTGACAAATCACGGGAGCCGTAGTGGCACGCCTGCCAGTGAGAGGCTGTGCACTGTGAGGCACATGTGCTAAAGAAGGCGGTGACTCTTGTACTTACTCCTGCTACTTCCACCAAACACATCACCACGCGGCTAAAATGGATTCCCGCGTGCACTAGATAGTCCCAGAGGAGTTGGGGGTTAGGCGCGCACCTCCTGCAAGTCACGGGAGCCGTGGTGGCACGCCTGCGAGTGAGAGGCTGTGCACTATGAGGCACATGTGGTAAAGAAGGCGGTGAGCCTTGTACTCACGCCTGCCACTTCCACGAAACGCATGACAACGCCACCAAAATCAAATCCCAGGTGCACTAGACCCAGGGGAACGTCGGCAATAGCCGCGCAACTCCGGAAAATCACGGGCGACGGAGTGGCATGCGTGAGAGTGAGAGGCTGTGCAAGAGGAAGGGGTCAGCCTTGTACTCACGCCTGCTACTTCCACGAAACACATCACCACGCGAATAAAATGGATTCCCGCGTGCACTAGATAGTCCCAGGGGAGTTGGGGGCTAGGCGCGCACCTCCTGCAAGTCACGGGAGCCGTGGTGGCACGCCTGCGAGTGAGAGGCTGTGCACTATGAGGCACATGTGCTGAAGAAGGCGGTGAGCCTTGTACTGACGCCTGCCACTTCCACGAAACGCATGACAACGCCACCAAAATCAAATCCCAGGTGCACTAGACCCAGGGGAACGTCGGCAATAGACGCGCAACTCCGGAAAATCACGGGCGACGGAGTGGCATGCGTGAGAGTGAGAGGCTGTGCAAGAGGAAGGGGTCAGCCTTGTACTCACGCCTGCTACTTCCACGAAACACATCACCACGCGGCCAAAACCGATTCCCGGGTGCACTAGATAGTCCCAGGGGAGTTGGAGAGTAGGCGCGCAGCTCCTGCCAAATCACGGGAGCCGTAGTGGCACGCCTGCCAGTGAGAGGCTGTGCAGTGTGAGGCACATGTGCTAAAGAAGGCGGTGACTCTTGTACTTACTCCTGCTACTTCCACCAAACACATCACCACGCGGCTAAAATGGATTCCCGCGTGCACTAGATAGTCCCAGGGGAGTTGGGGGTTAGGCGCGCACCTCCTGCCAGTCACGGGAGCCGTGGTGGCACGCCTGCGAGTGAGAGGCTGTGCACTATGAGGCACATGTGGTAAAAAAGGTGGTGAGCCTTGTACTCACGCCTGCCACTTCCACGAAATGCATGACAACGCCACCAAAATCAAATCCCAGGTGCACTAGACCCAGGGGAACCTCGGCAATAGACGCGCAACTCCGGAAAATCACGGGCGACGGAGTGGCATGCGTGAGAGTGAGAGGCTGTGCAAGAGGAAGGGGTCAGCCTTGTACTCACGCCTGCTACTTCCACGAAACACATTCACCACGCGGCCAAATCGGATTCCCGGGTGCACTAGATAGTCCCAGGGGAGTTGGAGAGTAGGCGCGCAGCTCCTGACAAATCACGGGAGCCGTAGTGGCACGCCTGCCAGTGAGAGGCTGTGCACTGTGAGGCACATGTGCTAAAGAAGGCGGTGACTCTTGTACTTACTCCTGCTACTTCCACCAAACACATCACCACGCGGCTAAAATGGATTCCCGCGTGCACTAGATAGTCCCAGAGGAGTTGGGGGTTAGGCGCGCACCTCCTGCAAGTCACGGGAGCCGTGGTGGCACGCCTGCGAGTGAGAGGCTGTGCACTATGAGGCACATGTGGTAAAGAAGGCGGTGAGCCTTGTACTCACGCCTGCCACTTCCACGAAACGCATGACAACGCCACCAAAATCAAATCCCAGGTGCACTAGACCCAGGGGAACGTCGGCAATAGCCGCGCAACTCCGGAAAATCACGGGCGACGGAGTGGCATGCGTGAGAGTGAGAGGCTGTGCAAGAGGAAGGGGTCAGCCTTGTACTCACGCCTGCTACTTCCACGAAACACATCACCACGCGAATAAAATGGATTCCCGCGTGCACTAGATAGTCCCAGGGGAGTTGGGGGCTAGGCGCGCACCTCCTGCAAGTCACGGGAGCCGTGGTGGCACGCCTGCGAGTGAGAGGCTGTGCACTATGAGGCACATGTGCTGAAGAAGGCGGTGAGCCTTGTACTGACGCCTGCCACTTCCACGAAACGCATGACAACGCCACCAAAATCAAATCCCAGGTGCACTAGACCCAGGGGAACGTCGGCAATAGACGCGCAACTCCGGAAAATCACGGGCGACGGAGTGGCATGCGTGAGAGTGAGAGGCTGTGCAAGAGGAAGGGGTCAGCCTTGTACTCACGCCTGCTACTTCCACGAAACACATCACCACGCGGCCAAAACCGATTCCCGGGTGCACTAGATAGTCCCAGGGGAGTTGGAGAGTAGGCGCGCAGCTCCTGCCAAATCACGGGAGCCGTAGTGGCACGCCTGCCAGTGAGAGGCTGTGCAGTGTGAGGCACATGTGCTAAAGAAGGCGGTGACTCTTGTACTTACTCCTGCTACTTCCACCAAACACATCACCACGCGGCTAAAATGGATTCCCGCGTGCACTAGATAGTCCCAGGGGAGTTGGGGGTTAGGCGCGCACCTCCTGCCAGTCACGGGAGCCGTGGTGGCACGCCTGCGAGTGAGAGGCTGTGCACTATGAGGCACATGTGGTAAAAAAGGTGGTGAGCCTTGTACTCACGCCTGCCACTTCCACGAAATGCATGACAACGCCACCAAAATCAAATCCCAGGTGCACTAGACCCAGGGGAACCTCGGCAATAGACGCGCAACTCCGGAAAATCACGGGCGACGGAGTGGCATGCGTGAGAGTGAGAGGCTGTGCAAGAGGAAGGGGTCAGCCTTGTACTCACGCCTGCTACTTCCACGAAACACATTCACCACGCGGCCAAAACGGATTCCCGGGTGCACTAGATAGTCCCAGGGGAGTTGGAGAGTAGGCGCGCAGCTCCTGACAAATCACGGGAGCCGTAGTGGCACGCCTGCCAGTGAGAGGCTGTGCACTGTGAGGCACATGTGCTAAAGAAGGCGGTGACTCTTGTACTTACTCCTGCTACTTCCACCAAACACATCACCACGCGGCTAAAATGGATTCCCGCGTGCACTAGATAGTCCCAGAGGAGTTGGGGGTTAGGCGCGCACCTCCTGCAAGTCACGGGAGCCGTGGTGGCACGCCTGCGAGTGAGAGGCTGTGCACTATGAGGCACATGTGGTAAAGAAGGCGGTGAGCCTTGTACTCACGCCTGCCACTTCCACGAAACGCATGACAACGCCACCAAAATCAAATCCCAGGTGCACTAGACCCAGGGGAACGTCGGCAATAGCCGCGCAACTCCGGAAAATCACGGGCGACGGAGTGGCATGCGTGAGAGTGAGAGGCTGTGCAAGAGGAAGGGGTCAGCCTTGTACTCACGCCTGCTACTTCCACGAAACACATCACCACGCGAATAAAATGGATTCCCGCGTGCACTAGATAGTCCCAGGGGAGTTGGGGGCTAGGCGCGCACCTCCTGCAAGTCACGGGAGCCGTGGTGGCACGCCTGCGAGTGAGAGGCTGTGCACTATGAGGCACATGTGCTGAAGAAGGCGGTGAGCCTTGTACTGACGCCTGCCACTTCCACGAAACGCATGACAACGCCACCAAAATCAAATCCCAGGTGCACTAGACCCAGGGGAACGTCGGCAATAGACGCGCAACTCCGGAAAATCACGGGCGACGGAGTGGCATGCGTGAGAGTGAGAGGCTGTGCAAGAGGAAGGGGTCAGCCTTGTACTCACGCCTGCTACTTCCACGAAACACATCACCACGCGGCCAAAACCGATTCCCGGGTGCACTAGATAGTCCCAGGGGAGTTGGAGAGTAGGCGCGCAGCTCCTGCCAAATCACGGGAGCCGTAGTGGCACGCCTGCCAGTGAGAGGCTGTGCAGTGTGAGGCACATGTGCTAAAGAAGGCGGTGACTCTTGTACTTACTCCTGCTACTTCCACCAAACACATTACCACGCGGCTAAAATGGATTCCCGCGTGCACTAGATAGTCCCAGGGGAGTTGGGGGTTAGGCGCGCACCTCCTGCCAGTCACGGGAGCCGTGGTGGCACGCCTGCGAGTGAGAGGCTGTGCACTATGAGGCACATGTGGTAAAAAAGGTGGTGAGCCTTGTACTCACGCCTGCCACTTCCACGAAATGCATGACAACGCCACCAAAATCAAATCCCAGGTGCACTAGACCCAGGGGAACCTCGGCAATAGACGCGCAACTCCGGAAAATCACGGGCGACGGAGTGGCATGCGTGAGAGTGAGAGGCTGTGCAAGAGGAAGGGGTCAGCCTTGTACTCACGCCTGCTACTTCCACGAAACACATTCACCACGCGGCCAAAACGGATTCCCGGGTGCACTAGATAGTCCCAGGGGAGTTGGAGAGTAGGCGCGCAGCTCCTGACAAATCACGGGAGCCGTAGTGGCACGCCTGCCAGTGAGAGGCTGTGCACTGTGAGGCACATGTGCTAAAGAAGGCGGTGACTCTTGTACTTACTCCTGCTACTTCCACCAAACACATCACCACGCGGCTAAAATGGATTCCCGCGTGCACTAGATAGTCCCAGAGGAGTTGGGGGTTAGGCGCGCACCTCCTGCAAGTCACGGGAGCCGTGGTGGCACGCCTGCGAGTGAGAGGCTGTGCACTATGAGGCACATGTGGTAAAGAAGGCGGTGAGCCTTGTACTCACGCCTGCCACTTCCACGAAACGCATGACAACGCCACCAAAATCAAATCCCAGGTGCACTAGACCCAGGGGAACGTCGGCAATAGCCGCGCAACTCCGGAAAATCACGGGCGACGGAGTGGCATGCGTGAGAGTGAGAGGCTGTGCAAGAGGAAGGGGTCAGCCTTGTACTCACGCCTGCTACTTCCACGAAACACATCACCACGCGAATAAAATGGATTCCCGCGTGCACTAGATAGTCCCAGGGGAGTTGGGGGCTAGGCGCGCACCTCCTGCAAGTCACGGGAGCCGTGGTGGCACGCCTGCGAGTGAGAGGCTGTGCACTATGAGGCACATGTGCTGAAGAAGGCGGTGAGCCTTGTACTGACGCCTGCCACTTCCACGAAACGCATGACAACGCCACCAAAATCAAATCCCAGGTGCACTAGACCCAGGGGAACGTCGGCAATAGACGCGCAACTCCGGAAAATCACGGGCGACGGAGTGGCATGCGTGAGAGTGAGAGGCTGTGCAAGAGGAAGGGGTCAGCCTTGTACTCACGCCTGCTACTTCCACGAAACACATCACCACGCGGCCAAAACCGATTCCCGGGTGCACTAGATAGTCCCAGGGGAGTTGGAGAGTAGGCGCGCAGCTCCTGCCAAATCACGGGAGCCGTAGTGGCACGCCTGCCAGTGAGAGGCTGTGCAGTGTGAGGCACATGTGCTAAAGAAGGCGGTGACTCTTGTACTTACTCCTGCTACTTCCACCAAACACATCACCACGCGGCTAAAATGGATTCCCGCGTGCACTAGATAGTCCCAGGGGAGTTGGGGGTTAGGCGCGCACCTCCTGCCAGTCACGGGAGCCGTGGTGGCACGCCTGCGAGTGAGAGGCTGTGCACTATGAGGCACATGTGGTAAAAAAGGTGGTGAGCCTTGTACTCACGCCTGCCACTTCCACGAAATGCATGACAACGCCACCAAAATCAAATCCCAGGTGCACTAGACCCAGGGGAACCTCGGCAATAGACGCGCAACTCCGGAAAATCACGGGCGACGGAGTGGCATGCGTGAGAGTGAGAGGCTGTGCAAGAGGAAGGGGTCAGCCTTGTACTCACGCCTGCTACTTCCACGAAACACATTCACCACGCGGCCAAAACGGATTCCCGGGTGCACTAGATAGTCCCAGGGGAGTTGGAGAGTAGGCGCGCAGCTCCTGACAAATCACGGGAGCCGTAGTGGCACGCCTGCCAGTGAGAGGCTGTGCACTGTGAGGCACATGTGCTAAAGAAGGCGGTGACTCTTGTACTTACTCCTGCTACTTCCACCAAACACATCACCACGCGGCTAAAATGGATTCCCGCGTGCACTAGATAGTCCCAGAGGAGTTGGGGGTTAGGCGCGCACCTCCTGCAAGTCACGGGAGCCGTGGTGGCACGCCTGCGAGTGAGAGGCTGTGCACTATGAGGCACATGTGGTAAAGAAGGCGGTGAGCCTTGTACTCACGCCTGCCACTTCCACGAAACGCATGACAACGCCACCAAAATCAAATCCCAGGTGCACTAGACCCAGGGGAACGTCGGCAATAGCCGCGCAACTCCGGAAAATCACGGGCGACGGAGTGGCATGCGTGAGAGTGAGAGGCTGTGCAAGAGGAAGGGGTCAGCCTTGTACTCACGCCTGCTACTTCCACGAAACACATCACCACGCGAATAAAATGGATTCCCGCGTGCACTAGATAGTCCCAGGGGAGTTGGGGGCTAGGCGCGCACCTCCTGCAAGTCACGGGAGCCGTGGTGGCACGCCTGCGAGTGAGAGGCTGTGCACTATGAGGCACATGTGCTGAAGAAGGCGGTGAGCCTTGTACTGACGCCTGCCACTTCCACGAAACGCATGACAACGCCACCAAAATCAAATCCCAGGTGCACTAGACCCAGGGGAACGTCGGCAATAGACGCGCAACTCCGGAAAATCACGGGCGACGGAGTGGCATGCGTGAGAGTGAGAGGCTGTGCAAGAGGAAGGGGTCAGCCTTGTACTCACGCCTGCTACTTCCACGAAACACATCACCACGCGGCCAAAACCGATTCCCGGGTGCACTAGATAGTCCCAGGGGAGTTGGAGAGTAGGCGCGCAGCTCCTGCCAAATCACGGGAGCCGTAGTGGCACGCCTGCCAGTGAGAGGCTGTGCAGTGTGAGGCACATGTGCTAAAGAAGGCGGTGACTCTTGTACTTACTCCTGCTACTTCCACCAAACACATCACCACGCGGCTAAAATGGATTCCCGCGTGCACTAGATAGTCCCAGGGGAGTTGGGGGTTAGGCGCGCACCTCCTGCCAGTCACGGGAGCCGTGGTGGCACGCCTGCGAGTGAGAGGCTGTGCACTATGAGGCACATGTGGTAAAAAAGGTGGTGAGCCTTGTACTCACGCCTGCCACTTCCACGAAATGCATGACAACGCCACCAAAATCAAATCCCAGGTGCACTAGACCCAGGGGAACCTCGGCAATAGACGCGCAACTCCGGAAAATCACGGGCGACGGAGTGGCATGCGTGAGAGTGAGAGGCTGTGCAAGAGGAAGGGGTCAGCCTTGTACTCACGCCTGCTACTTCCACGAAACACATTCACCACGCGGCCAAAACGGATTCCCGGGTGCACTAGATAGTCCCAGGGGAGTTGGAGAGTAGGCGCGCAGCTCCTGACAAATCACGGGAGCCGTAGTGGCACGCCTGCCAGTGAGAGGCTGTGCACTGTGAGGCACATGTGCTAAAGAAGGCGGTGACTCTTGTACTTACTCCTGCTACTTCCACCAAACACATCACCACGCGGCTAAAATGGATTCCCGCGTGCACTAGATAGTCCCAGAGGAGTTGGGGGTTAGGCGCGCACCTCCTGCAAGTCACGGGAGCCGTGGTGGCACGCCTGCGAGTGAGAGGCTGTGCACTATGAGGCACATGTGGTAAAGAAGGCGGTGAGCCTTGTACTCACGCCTGCCACTTCCACGAAACGCATGACAACGCCACCAAAATCAAATCCCAGGTGCACTAGACCCAGGGGAACGTCGGCAATAGCCGCGCAACTCCGGAAAATCACGGGCGACGGAGTGGCATGCGTGAGAGTGAGAGGCTGTGCAAGAGGAAGGGGTCAGCCTTGTACTCACGCCTGCTACTTCCACGAAACACATCACCACGCGAATAAAATGGATTCCCGCGTGCACTAGATAGTCCCAGGGGAGTTGGGGGCTAGGCGCGCACCTCCTGCAAGTCACGGGAGCCGTGGTGGCACGCCTGCGAGTGAGAGGCTGTGCACTATGAGGCACATGTGCTGAAGAAGGCGGTGAGCCTTGTACTGACGCCTGCCACTTCCACGAAACGCATGACAACGCCACCAAAATCAAATCCCAGGTGCACTAGACCCAGGGGAACGTCGGCAATAGACGCGCAACTCCGGAAAATCACGGGCGACGGAGTGGCATGCGTGAGAGTGAGAGGCTGTGCAAGAGGAAGGGGTCAGCCTTGTACTCACGCCTGCTACTTCCACGAAACACATCACCACGCGGCCAAAACCGATTCCCGGGTGCACTAGATAGTCCCAGGGGAGTTGGAGAGTAGGCGCGCAGCTCCTGCCAAATCACGGGAGCCGTAGTGGCACGCCTGCCAGTGAGAGGCTGTGCAGTGTGAGGCACATGTGCTAAAGAAGGCGGTGACTCTTGTACTTACTCCTGCTACTTCCACCAAACACATCACCACGCGGCTAAAATGGATTCCCGCGTGCACTAGATAGTCCCAGGGGAGTTGGGGGTTAGGCGCGCACCTCCTGCCAGTCACGGGAGCCGTGGTGGCACGCCTGCGAGTGAGAGGCTGTGCACTATGAGGCACATGTGGTAAAAAAGGTGGTGAGCCTTGTACTCACGCCTGCCACTTCCACGAAATGCATGACAACGCCACCAAAATCAAATCCCAGGTGCACTAGACCCAGGGGAACCTCGGCAATAGACGCGCAACTCCGGAAAATCACGGGCGACGGAGTGGCATGCGTGAGAGTGAGAGGCTGTGCAAGAGGAAGGGGTCAGCCTTGTACTCACGCCTGCTACTTCCACGAAACACATTCACCACGCGGCCAAAACGGATTCCCGGGTGCACTAGATAGTCCCAGGGGAGTTGGAGAGTAGGCGCGCAGCTCCTGACAAATCACGGGAGCCGTAGTGGCACGCCTGCCAGTGAGAGGCTGTGCACTGTGAGGCACATGTGCTAAAGAAGGCGGTGACTCTTGTACTTACTCCTGCTACTTCCACCAAACACATCACCACGCGGCTAAAATGGATTCCCGCGTGCACTAGATAGTCCCAGAGGAGTTGGGGGTTAGGCGCGCACCTCCTGCAAGTCACGGGAGCCGTGGTGGCACGCCTGCGAGTGAGAGGCTGTGCACTATGAGGCACATGTGGTAAAGAAGGCGGTGAGCCTTGTACTCACGCCTGCCACTTCCACGAAACGCATGACAACGCCACCAAAATCAAATCCCAGGTGCACTAGACCCAGGGGAACGTCGGCAATAGACGCGCAACTCCGGAAAATCACGGGCGACGGAGTGGCATGCGTGAGAGTGAGAGGCTGTGCAAGAGGAAGGGGTCAGCCTTGTACTCACGCCTGCTACTTCCACGAAACACATCACCACGCGAATAAAATGGATTCCCGCGTGCACTAGATAGTCCCAGGGGAGTTGGGGGCTAGGCGCGCACCTCCTGCAAGTCACGGGAGCCGTGGTGGCACGCCTGCGAGTGAGAGGCTGTGCACTATGAGGCACATGTGCTGAAGAAGGCGGTGAGCCTTGTACTGACGCCTGCCACTTCCACGAAACGCATGACAACGCCACCAAAATCAAATCCCAGGTGCACTAGACCCAGGGGAACGTCGGCAATAGACGCGCAACTCCGGAAAATCACGGGCGACGGAGTGGCATGCGTGAGAGTGAGAGGCTGTGCAAGAGGAAGGGGTCAGCCTTGTACTCACGCCTGCTACTTCCACGAAACACATCACCACGCGGCCAAAACCGATTCCCGGGTGCACTAGATAGTCCCAGGGGAGTTGGAGAGTAGGCGCGCAGCTCCTGCCAAATCACGGGAGCCGTAGTGGCACGCCTGCCAGTGAGAGGCTGTGCAGTGTGAGGCACATGTGCTAAAGAAGGCGGTGACTCTTGTACTTACTCCTGCTACTTCCACCAAACACATCACCACGCGGCTAAAATGGATTCCCGCGTGCACTAGATAGTCCCAGGGGAGTTGGGGGTTAGGCGCGCATCTCCTGCCAGTCACGGGAGCCGTGGTGGCACGCCTGCGAGTGAGAGGCTGTGCACTATGAGGCACATGTGGTAAAAAAGGTGGTGAGCCTTGTACTCACGCCTGCCACTTCCACGAAATGCATGACAACGCCACCAAAATCAAATCCCAGGTGCACTAGACCCAGGGGAACCTCGGCAATAGACGCGCAACTCCGGAAAATCACGGGCGACGGAGTGGCATGCGTGAGAGTGAGAGGCTGTGCAAGAGGAAGGGGTCAGCCTTGTACTCACGCCTGCTACTTCCACGAAACACATTCACCACGCGGCCAAATCGGATTCCCGGGTGCACTAGATAGTCCCAGGGGAGTTGGAGAGTAGGCGCGCAGCTCCTGACAAATCACGGGAGCCGTAGTGGCACGCCTGCCAGTGAGAGGCTGTGCACTGTGAGGCACATGTGCTAAAGAAGGCGGTGACTCTTGTACTTACTCCTGCTACTTCCACCAAACACATCACCACGCGGCTAAAATGGATTCCCGCGTGCACTAGATAGTCCCAGAGGAGTTGGGGGTTAGGCGCGCACCTCCTGCAAGTCACGGGAGCCGTGGTGGCACGCCTGCGAGTGAGAGGCTGTGCACTATGAGGCACATGTGGTAAAGAAGGCGGTGAGCCTTGTACTCACGCCTGCCACTTCCACGAAACGCATGACAACGCCACCAAAATCAAATCCCAGGTGCACTAGACCCAGGGGAACGTCGGCAATAGACGCGCAACTCCGGAAAATCACGGGCGACGGAGTGGCATGCGTGAGAGTGAGAGGCTGTGCAAGAGGAAGGGGTCAGCCTTGTACTCACGCCTGCTACTTCCACGAAACACATCACCACGCGAATAAAATGGATTCCCGCGTGCACTAGATAGTCCCAGGGGAGTTGGGGGCTAGGCGCGCACCTCCTGCAAGTCACGGGAGCCGTGGTGGCACGCCTGCGAGTGAGAGGCTGTGCACTATGAGGCACATGTGCTGAAGAAGGCGGTGAGCCTTGTACTGACGCCTGCCACTTCCACGAAACGCATGACAACGCCACCAAAATCAAATCCCAGGTGCACTAGACCCAGGGGAACGTCGGCAATAGACGCGCAACTCCGGAAAATCACGGGCGACGGAGTGGCATGCGTGAGAGTGAGAGGCTGTGCAAGAGGAAGGGGTCAGCCTTGTACTCACGCCTGCTACTTCCACGAAACACATCACCACGCGGCCAAAACCGATTCCCGGGTGCACTAGATAGTCCCAGGGGAGTTGGAGAGTAGGCGCGCAGCTCCTGCCAAATCACGGGAGCCGTAGTGGCACGCCTGCCAGTGAGAGGCTGTGCAGTGTGAGGCACATGTGCTAAAGAAGGCGGTGACTCTTGTACTTACTCCTGCTACTTCCACCAAACACATCACCACGCGGCTAAAATGGATTCCCGCGTGCACTAGATAGTCCCAGGGGAGTTGGGGGTTAGGCGCGCACCTCCTGCCAGTCACGGGAGCCGTGGTGGCACGCCTGCGAGTGAGAGGCTGTGCACTATGAGGCACATGTGGTAAAAAAGGTGGTGAGCCTTGTACTCACGCCTGCCACTTCCACGAAATGCATGACAACGCCACCAAAATCAAATCCCAGGTGCACTAGACCCAGGGGAACCTCGGCAATAGACGCGCAACTCCGGAAAATCACGGGCGACGGAGTGGCATGCGTGAGAGTGAGAGGCTGTGCAAGAGGAAGGGGTCAGCCTTGTACTCACGCCTGCTACTTCCACGAAACACATTCACCACGCGGCCAAAACGGATTCCCGGGTGCACTAGATAGTCCCAGGGGAGTTGGAGAGTAGGCGCGCAGCTCCTGACAAATCACGGGAGCCGTAGTGGCACGCCTGCCAGTGAGAGGCTGTGCACTGTGAGGCACATGTGCTAAAGAAGGCGGTGACTCTTGTACTTACTCCTGCTACTTCCACCAAACACATCACCACGCGGCTAAAATGGATTCCCGCGTGCACTAGATAGTCCCAGAGGAGTTGGGGGTTAGGCGCGCACCTCCTGCAAGTCACGGGAGCCGTGGTGGCACGCCTGCGAGTGAGAGGCTGTGCACTATGAGGCACATGTGGTAAAGAAGGCGGTGAGCCTTGTACTCACGCCTGCCACTTCCACGAAACGCATGACAACGCCACCAAAATCAAATCCCAGGTGCACTAGACCCAGGGGAACGTCGGCAATAGACGCGCAACTCCGGAAAATCACGGGCGACGGAGTGGCATGCGTGAGAGTGAGAGGCTGTGCAAGAGGAAGGGGTCAGCCTTGTACTCACGCCTGCTACTTCCACGAAACACATCACCACGCGAATAAAATGGATTCCCGCGTGCACTAGATAGTCCCAGGGGAGTTGGGGGCTAGGCGCGCACCTCCTGCAAGTCACGGGAGCCGTGGTGGCACGCCTGCGAGTGAGAGGCTGTGCACTATGAGGCACATGTGCTGAAGAAGGCGGTGAGCCTTGTACTGACGCCTGCCACTTCCACGAAACGCATGACAACGCCACCAAAATCAAATCCCAGGTGCACTAGACCCAGGGGAACGTCGGCAATAGACGCGCAACTCCGGAAAATCACGGGCGACGGAGTGGCATGCGTGAGAGTGAGAGGCTGTGCAAGAGGAAGGGGTCAGCCTTGTACTCACGCCTGCTACTTCCACGAAACACATCACCACGCGGCCAAAACCGATTCCCGGGTGCACTAGATAGTCCCAGGGGAGTTGGAGAGTAGGCGCGCAGCTCCTGCCAAATCACGGGAGCCGTAGTGGCACGCCTGCCAGTGAGAGGCTGTGCAGTGTGAGGCACATGTGCTAAAGAAGGCGGTGACTCTTGTACTTACTCCTGCTACTTCCACCAAACACATCACCACGCGGCTAAAATGGATTCCCGCGTGCACTAGATAGTCCCAGGGGAGTTGGGGGTTAGGCGCGCACCTCCTGCCAGTCACGGGAGCCGTGGTGGCACGCCTGCGAGTGAGAGGCTGTGCACTATGAGGCACATGTGGTAAAAAAGGTGGTGAGCCTTGTACTCACGCCTGCCACTTCCACGAAATGCATGACAACGCCACCAAAATCAAATCCCAGGTGCACTAGACCCAGGGGAACCTCGGCAATAGACGCGCAACTCCGGAAAATCACGGGCGACGGAGTGGCATGCGTGAGAGTGAGAGGCTGTGCAAGAGGAAGGGGTCAGCCTTGTACTCACGCCTGCTACTTCCACGAAACACATTCACCACGCGGCCAAATCGGATTCCCGGGTGCACTAGATAGTCCCAGGGGAGTTGGAGAGTAGGCGCGCAGCTCCTGACAAATCACGGGAGCCGTAGTGGCACGCCTGCCAGTGAGAGGCTGTGCACTGTGAGGCACATGTGCTAAAGAAGGCGGTGACTCTTGTACTTACTCCTGCTACTTCCACCAAACACATCACCACGCGGCTAAAATGGATTCCCGCGTGCACTAGATAGTCCCAGAGGAGTTGGGGGTTAGGCGCGCACCTCCTGCAAGTCACGGGAGCCGTGGTGGCACGCCTGCGAGTGAGAGGCTGTGCACTATGAGGCACATGTGGTAAAGAAGGCGGTGAGCCTTGTACTCACGCCTGCCACTTCCACGAAACGCATGACAACGCCACCAAAATCAAATCCCAGGTGCACTAGACCCAGGGGAACGTCGGCAATAGACGCGCAACTCCGGAAAATCACGGGCGACGGAGTGGCATGCGTGAGAGTGAGAGGCTGTGCAAGAGGAAGGGGTCAGCCTTGTACTCACGCCTGCTACTTCCACGAAACACATCACCACGCGAATAAAATTGATTCCCGCGTGCACTAGATAGTCCCAGGGGAGTTGGGGGCTAGGCGCGCACCTCCTGCAAGTCACGGGAGCCGTGGTGGCACGCCTGCGAGTGAGAGGCTGTGCACTATGAGGCACATGTGCTGAAGAAGGCGGTGAGCCTTGTACTGACGCCTGCCACTTCCACGAAACGCATGACAACGCCACCAAAATCAAATCCCAGGTGCACTAGACCCAGGGGAACGTCGGCAATAGACGCGCAACTCCGGAAAATCACGGGCGACGGAGTGGCATGCGTGAGAGTGAGAGGCTGTGCAAGAGGAAGGGGTCAGCCTTGTACTCACGCCTGCTACTTCCACGAAACACATCACCACGCGGCCAAAACCGATTCCCGGGTGCACTAGATAGTCCCAGGGGAGTTGGAGAGTAGGCGCGCAGCTCCTGCCAAATCACGGGAGCCGTAGTGGCACGCCTGCCAGTGAGAGGCTGTGCAGTGTGAGGCACATGTGCTAAAGAAGGCGGTGACTCTTGTACTTACTCCTGCTACTTCCACCAAACACATCACCACGCGGCTAAAATGGATTCCCGCGTGCACTAGATAGTCCCAGGGGAGTTGGGGGTTAGGCGCGCACCTCCTGCCAGTCACGGGAGCCGTGGTGGCACGCCTGCGAGTGAGAGGCTGTGCACTATGAGGCACATGTGGTAAAAAAGGTGGTGAGCCTTGTACTCACGCCTGCCACTTCCACGAAATGCATGACAACGCCACCAAAATCAAATCCCAGGTGCACTAGACCCAGGGGAACCTCGGCAATAGACGCGCAACTCCGGAAAATCACGGGCGACGGAGTGGCATGCGTGAGAGTGAGAGGCTGTGCAAGAGGAAGGGGTCAGCCTTGTACTCACGCCTGCTACTTCCACGAAACACATTCACCACGCGGCCAAAACGGATTCCCGGGTGCACTAGATAGTCCCAGGGGAGTTGGAGAGTAGGCGCGCAGCTCCTGACAAATCACGGGAGCCGTAGTGGCACGCCTGCCAGTGAGAGGCTGTGCACTGTGAGGCACATGTGCTAAAGAAGGCGGTGACTCTTGTACTTACTCCTGCTACTTCCACCAAACACATCACCACGCGGCTAAAATGGATTCCCGCGTGCACTAGATAGTCCCAGAGGAGTTGGGGGTTAGGCGCGCACCTCCTGCAAGTCACGGGAGCCGTGGTGGCACGCCTGCGAGTGAGAGGCTGTGCACTATGAGGCACATGTGGTAAAGAAGGCGGTGAGCCTTGTACTCACGCCTGCCACTTCCACGAAACGCATGACAACGCCACCAAAATCAAATCCCAGGTGCACTAGACCCAGGGGAACGTCGGCAATAGCCGCGCAACTCCGGAAAATCACGGGCGACGGAGTGGCATGCGTGAGAGTGAGAGGCTGTGCAAGAGGAAGGGGTCAGCCTTGTACTCACGCCTGCTACTTCCACGAAACACATCACCACGCGAATAAAATGGATTCCCGCGTGCACTAGATAGTCCCAGGGGAGTTGGGGGCTAGGCGCGCACCTCCTGCAAGTCACGGGAGCCGTGGTGGCACGCCTGCGAGTGAGAGGCTGTGCACTATGAGGCACATGTGCTGAAGAAGGCGGTGAGCCTTGTACTGACGCCTGCCACTTCCACGAAACGCATGACAACGCCACCAAAATCAAATCCCAGGTGCACTAGACCCAGGGGAACGTCGGCAATAGACGCGCAACTCCGGAAAATCACGGGCGACGGAGTGGCATGCGTGAGAGTGAGAGGCTGTGCAAGAGGAAGGGGTCAGCCTTGTACTCACGCCTGCTACTTCCACGAAACACATCACCACGCGGCCAAAACCGATTCCCGGGTGCACTAGATAGTCCCAGGGGAGTTGGAGAGTAGGCGCGCAGCTCCTGCCAAATCACGGGAGCCGTAGTGGCACGCCTGCCAGTGAGAGGCTGTGCAGTGTGAGGCACATGTGCTAAAGAAGGCGGTGACTCTTGTACTTACTCCTGCTACTTCCACCAAACACATCACCACGCGGCTAAAATGGATTCCCGCGTGCACTAGATAGTCCCAGGGGAGTTGGGGGTTAGGCGCGCACCTCCTGCCAGTCACGGGAGCCGTGGTGGCACGCCTGCGAGTGAGAGGCTGTGCACTATGAGGCACATGTGGTAAAAAAGGTGGTGAGCCTTGTACTCACGCCTGCCACTTCCACGAAATGCATGACAACGCCACCAAAATCAAATCCCAGGTGCACTAGACCCAGGGGAACCTCGGCAATAGACGCGCAACTCCGGAAAATCACGGGCGACGGAGTGGCATGCGTGAGAGTGAGAGGCTGTGCAAGAGGAAGGGGTCAGCCTTGTACTCACGCCTGCTACTTCCACGAAACACATTCACCACGCGGCCAAAACGGATTCCCGGGTGCACTAGATAGTCCCAGGGGAGTTGGAGAGTAGGCGCGCAGCTCCTGACAAATCACGGGAGCCGTAGTGGCACGCCTGCCAGTGAGAGGCTGTGCACTGTGAGGCACATGTGCTAAAGAAGGCGGTGACTCTTGTACTTACTCCTGCTACTTCCACCAAACACATCACCACGCGGCTAAAATGGATTCCCGCGTGCACTAGATAGTCCCAGAGGAGTTGGGGGTTAGGCGCGCACCTCCTGCAAGTCACGGGAGCCGTGGTGGCACGCCTGCGAGTGAGAGGCTGTGCACTATGAGGCACATGTGGTAAAGAAGGCGGTGAGCCTTGTACTCACGCCTGCCACTTCCACGAAACGCATGACAACGCCACCAAAATCAAATCCCAGGTGCACTAGACCCAGGGGAACGTCGGCAATAGACGCGCAACTCCGGAAAATCACGGGCGACGGAGTGGCATGCGTGAGAGTGAGAGGCTGTGCAAGAGGAAGGGGTCAGCCTTGTACTCACGCCTGCTACTTCCACGAAACACATCACCACGCGAATAAAATGGATTCCCGCGTGCACTAGATAGTCCCAGGGGAGTTGGGGGCTAGGCGCGCACCTCCTGCAAGTCACGGGAGCCGTGGTGGCACGCCTGCGAGTGAGAGGCTGTGCACTATGAGGCACATGTGCTGAAGAAGGCGGTGAGCCTTGTACTGACGCCTGCCACTTCCACGAAACGCATGACAACGCCACCAAAATCAAATCCCAGGTGCACTAGACCCAGGGGAACGTCGGCAATAGACGCGCAACTCCGGAAAATCACGGGCGACGGAGTGGCATGCGTGAGAGTGAGAGGCTGTGCAAGAGGAAGGGGTCAGCCTTGTACTCACGCCTGCTACTTCCACGAAACACATCACCACGCGGCCAAAACCGATTCCCGGGTGCACTAGATAGTCCCAGGGGAGTTGGAGAGTAGGCGCGCAGCTCCTGCCAAATCACGGGAGCCGTAGTGGCACGCCTGCCAGTGAGAGGCTGTGCAGTGTGAGGCACATGTGCTAAAGAAGGCGGTGACTCTTGTACTTACTCCTGCTACTTCCACCAAACACATCACCACGCGGCTAAAATGGATTCCCGCGTGCACTAGATAGTCCCAGGGGAGTTGGGGGTTAGGCGCGCACCTCCTGCCAGTCACGGGAGCCGTGGTGGCACGCCTGCGAGTGAGAGGCTGTGCACTATGAGGCACATGTGGTAAAAAAGGTGGTGAGCCTTGTACTCACGCCTGCCACTTCCACGAAATGCATGACAACGCCACCAAAATCAAATCCCAGGTGCACTAGACCCAGGGGAACCTCGGCAATAGACGCGCAACTCCGGACAATCACGGGCGACGGAGTGGCATGCGTGAGAGTGAGAGGCTGTGCAAGAGGAAGGGGTCAGCCTTGTACTCACGCCTGCTACTTCCACGAAACACATTCACCACGCGGCCAAATCGGATTCCCGGGTGCACTAGATAGTCCCAGGGGAGTTGGAGAGTAGGCGCGCAGCTCCTGACAAATCACGGGAGCCGTAGTGGCACGCCTGCCAGTGAGAGGCTGTGCACTGTGAGGCACATGTGCTAAAGAAGGCGGTGACTCTTGTACTTACTCCTGCTACTTCCACCAAACACATCACCACGCGGCTAAAATGGATTCCCGCGTGCACTAGATAGTCCCAGAGGAGTTGGGGGTTAGGCGCGCACCTCCTGCAAGTCACGGGAGCCGTGGTGGCACGCCTGCGAGTGAGAGGCTGTGCACTATGAGGCACATGTGGTAAAGAAGGCGGTGAGCCTTGTACTCACGCCTGCCACTTCCACGAAACGCATGACAACGCCACCAAAATCAAATCCCAGGTGCACTAGACCCAGGGGAACGTCGGCAATAGACGCGCAACTCCGGAAAATCACGGGCGACGGAGTGGCATGCGTGAGAGTGAGAGGCTGTGCAAGAGGAAGGGGTCAGCCTTGTACTCACGCCTGCTACTTCCACGAAACACATCACCACGCGAATAAAATGGATTCCCGCGTGCACTAGATAGTCCCAGGGGAGTTGGGGGCTAGGCGCGCACCTCCTGCAAGTCACGGGAGCCGTGGTGGCACGCCTGCGAGTGAGAGGCTGTGCACTATGAGGCACATGTGCTGAAGAAGGCGGTGAGCCTTGTACTGACGCCTGCCACTTCCACGAAACGCATGACAACGCCACCAAAATCAAATCCCAGGTGCACTAGACCCAGGGGAACGTCGGCAATAGACGCGCAACTCCGGAAAATCACGGGCGACGGAGTGGCATGCGTGAGAGTGAGAGGCTGTGCAAGAGGAAGGGGTCAGCCTTGTACTCACGCCTGCTACTTCCACGAAACACATCACCACGCGGCCAAAACCGATTCCCGGGTGCACTAGATAGTCCCAGGGGAGTTGGAGAGTAGGCGCGCAGCTCCTGCCAAATCACGGGAGCCGTAGTGGCACGCCTGCCAGTGAGAGGCTGTGCAGTGTGAGGCACATGTGCTAAAGAAGGCGGTGACTCTTGTACTTACTCCTGCTACTTCCACCAAACACATCACCACGCGGCTAAAATGGATTCCCGCGTGCACTAGATAGTCCCAGGGGAGTTGGGGGTTAGGCGCGCACCTCCTGCCAGTCACGGGAGCCGTGGTGGCACGCCTGCGAGTGAGAGGCTGTGCACTATGAGGCACATGTGGTAAAAAAGGTGGTGAGCCTTGTACTCACGCCTGCCACTTCCACGAAATGCATGACAACGCCACCAAAATAAAATCCCAGGTGCACTAGACCCAGGGGAACCTCGGCAATAGACGCGCAACTCCGGAAAATCACGGGCGACGGAGTGGCATGCGTGAGAGTGAGAGGCTGTGCAAGAGGAAGGGGTCAGCCTTGTACTCACGCCTGCTACTTCCACGAAACACATTCACCACGCGGCCAAAACGGATTCCCGGGTGCACTAGATAGTCCCAGGGGAGTTGGAGAGTAGGCGCGCAGCTCCTGACAAATCACGGGAGCCGTAGTGGCACGCCTGCCAGTGAGAGGCTGTGCACTGTGAGGCACATGTGCTAAAGAAGGCGGTGACTCTTGTACTTACTCCTGCTACTTCCACCAAACACATCACCACGCGGCTAAAATGGATTCCCGCGTGCACTAGATAGTCCCAGAGGAGTTGGGGGTTAGGCGCGCACCTCCTGCAAGTCACGGGAGCCGTGGTGGCACGCCTGCGAGTGAGAGGCTGTGCACTATGAGGCACATGTGGTAAAGAAGGCGGTGAGCCTTGTACTCACGCCTGCCACTTCCACGAAACGCATGACAACGCCACCAAAATCAAATCCCAGGTGCACTAGACCCAGGGGAACGTCGGCAATAGCCGCGCAACTCCGGAAAATCACGGGCGACGGAGTGGCATGCGTGAGAGTGAGAGGCTGTGCAAGAGAAAGGGGTCAGCCTTGTACTCACGCCTGCTACTTCCACGAAACACATCACCACGCGAATAAAATGGATTCCCGCGTGCACTAGATAGTCCCAGGGGAGTTGGGGGCTAGGCGCGCACCTCCTGCAAGTCACGGGAGCCGTGGTGGCACGCCTGCGAGTGAGAGGCTGTGCACTATGAGGCACATGTGCTGAAGAAGGCGGTGAGCCTTGTACTGACGCCTGCCACTTCCACGAAACGCATGACAACGCCACCAAAATCAAATCCCAGGTGCACTAGACCCAGGGGAACGTCGGCAATAGACGCGCAACTCCGGAAAATCACGGGCGACGGAGTGGCATGCGTGAGAGTGAGAGGCTGTGCAAGAGGAAGGGGTCAGCCTTGTACTCACGCCTGCTACTTCCACGAAACACATCACCACGCGGCCAAAACCGATTCCCGGGTGCACTAGATAGTCCCAGGGGAGTTGGAGAGTAGGCGCGCAGCTCCTGCCAAATCACGGGAGCCGTAGTGGCACGCCTGCCAGTGAGAGGCTGTGCAGTGTGAGGCACATGTGCTAAAGAAGGCGGTGACTCTTGTACTTACTCCTGCTACTTCCACCAAACACATCACCACGCGGCTAAAATGGATTCCCGCGTGCACTAGATAGTCCCAGGGGAGTTGGGGGTTAGGCGCGCACCTCCTGCCAGTCACGGGAGCCGTGGTGGCACGCCTGCGAGTGAGAGGCTGTGCACTATGAGGCACATGTGGTAAAAAAGGTGGTGAGCCTTGTACTCACGCCTGCCACTTCCACGAAATGCATGACAACGCCACCAAAATCAAATCCCAGGTGCACTAGACCCAGGGGAACCTCGGCAATAGACGCGCAACTCCGGAAAATCACGGGCGACGGAGTGGCATGCGTGAGAGTGAGAGGCTGTGCAAGAGGAAGGGGTCAGCCTTGTACTCACGCCTGCTACTTCCACGAAACACATTCACCACGCGGCCAAAACGGATTCCCGGGTGCACTAGATAGTCCCAGGGGAGTTGGAGAGTAGGCGCGCAGCTCCTGACAAATCACGGGAGCCGTAGTGGCACGCCTGCCAGTGAGAGGCTGTGCACTGTGAGGCACATGTGCTAAAGAAGGCGGTGACTCTTGTACTTACTCCTGCTACTTCCACCAAACACATCACCACGCGGCTAAAATGGATTCCCGCGTGCACTAGATAGTCCCAGAGGAGTTGGGGGTTAGGCGCGCACCTCCTGCAAGTCACGGGAGCCGTGGTGGCACGCCTGCGAGTGAGAGGCTGTGCACTATGAGGCACATGTGGTAAAGAAGGCGGTGAGCCTTGTACTCACGCCTGCCACTTCCACGAAACGCATGACAACGCCACCAAAATCAAATCCCAGGTGCACTAGACCCAGGGGAACGTCGGCAATAGACGCGCAACTCCGGAAAATCACGGGCGACGGAGTGGCATGCGTGAGAGTGAGAGGCTGTGCAAGAGGAAGGGGTCAGCCTTGTACTCACGCCTGCTACTTCCACGAAACACATCACCACGCGAATAAAATGGATTCCCGCGTGCACTAGATAGTCCCAGGGGAGTTGGGGGCTAGGCGCGCACCTCCTGCAAGTCACGGGAGCCGTGGTGGCACGCCTGCGAGTGAGAGGCTGTGCACTATGAGGCACATGTGCTGAAGAAGGCGGTGAGCCTTGTACTGACGCCTGCCACTTCCACGAAACGCATGACAACGCCACCAAAATCAAATCCCAGGTGCACTAGACCCAGGGGAACGTCGGCAATAGACGCGCAACTCCGGAAAATCACGGGCGACGGAGTGGCATGCGTGAGAGTGAGAGGCTGTGCAAGAGGAAGGGGTCAGCCTTGTACTCACGCCTGCTACTTCCACGAAACACATCACCACGCGGCCAAAACCGATTCCCGGGTGCACTAGATAGTCCCAGGGGAGTTGGAGAGTAGGCGCGCAGCTCCTGCCAAATCACGGGAGCCGTAGTGGCACGCCTGCCAGTGAGAGGCTGTGCAGTGTGAGGCACATGTGCTAAAGAAGGCGGTGACTCTTGTACTTACTCCTGCTACTTCCACCAAACACATCACCACGCGGCTAAAATGGATTCCCGCGTGCACTAGATAGTCCCAGGGGAGTTGGGGGTTAGGCGCGCACCTCCTGCCAGTCACGGGAGCCGTGGTGGCACGCCTGCGAGTGAGAGGCTGTGCACTATGAGGCACATGTGGTAAAAAAGGTGGTGAGCCTTGTACTCACGCCTGCCACTTCCACGAAATGCATGACAACGCCACCAAAATCAAATCCCAGGTGCACTAGACCCAGGGGAACCTCGGCAATAGACGCGCAACTCCGGAAAATCACGGGCGACGGAGTGGCATGCGTGAGAGTGAGAGGCTGTGCAAGAGGAAGGGGTCAGCCTTGTACTCACGCCTGCTACTTCCACGAAACACATTCACCACGCGGCCAAATCGGATTCCCGGGTGCACTAGATAGTCCCAGGGGAGTTGGAGAGTAGGCGCGCAGCTCCTGACAAATCACGGGAGCCGTAGTGGCACGCCTGCCAGTGAGAGGCTGTGCACTGTGAGGCACATGTGCTAAAGAAGGCGGTGACTCTTGTACTTACTCCTGCTACTTCCACCAAACACATCACCACGCGGCTAAAATGGATTCCCGCGTGCACTAGATAGTCCCAGAGGAGTTGGGGGTTAGGCGCGCACCTCCTGCAAGTCACGGGAGCCGTGGTGGCACGCCTGCGAGTGAGAGGCTGTGCACTATGAGGCACATGTGGTAAAGAAGGCGGTGAGCCTTGTACTCACGCCTGCCACTTCCACGAAACGCATGACAACGCCACCAAAATCAAATCCCAGGTGCACTAGACCCAGGGGAACGTCGGCAATAGACGCGCAACTCCGGAAAATCACGGGCGACGGAGTGGCATGCGTGAGAGTGAGAGGCTGTGCAAGAGGAAGGGGTCAGCCTTGTACTCACGCCTGCTACTTCCACGAAACACATCACCACGCGAATAAAATGGATTCCCGCGTGCACTAGATAGTCCCAGCGGAGTTGGGGGCTAGGCGCGCACCTCCTGCAAGTCACGGGAGCCGTGGTGGCACGCCTGCGAGTGAGAGGCTGTGCACTATGAGGCACATGTGCTGAAGAAGGCGGTGAGCCTTGTACTGACGCCTGCCACTTCCACGAAACGCATGACAACGCCACCAAAATCAAATCCCAGGTGCACTAGACCCAGGGGAACGTCGGCAATAGACGCGCAACTCCGGAAAATCACGGGCGACGGAGTGGCATGCGTGAGAGTGAGAGGCTGTGCAAGAGGAAGGGGTCAGCCTTGTACTCACGCCTGCTACTTCCACGAAACACATCACCACGCGGCCAAAACCGATTCCCGGGTGCACTAGATAGTCCCAGGGGAGTTGGAGAGTAGGCGCGCAGCTCCTGCCAAATCACGGGAGCCGTAGTGGCACGCCTGCCAGTGAGAGGCTGTGCAGTGTGAGGCACATGTGCTAAAGAAGGCGGTGACTCTTGTACTTACTCCTGCTACTTCCACCAAACACATCACCACGCGGCTAAAATGGATTCCCGCGTGCACTAGATAGTCCCAGGGGAGTTGGGGGTTAGGCGCGCACCTCCTGCCAGTCACGGGAGCCGTGGTGGCACGCCTGCGAGTGAGAGGCTGTGCACTATGAGGCACATGTGGTAAAAAAGGTGGTGAGCCTTGTACTCACGCCTGCCACTTCCACGAAATGCATGACAACGCCACCAAAATCAAATCCCAGGTGCACTAGACCCAGGGGAACCTCGGCAATAGACGCGCAACTCCGGAAAATCACGGGCGACGGAGTGGCATGCGTGAGAGTGAGAGGCTGTGCAAGAGGAAGGGGTCAGCCTTGTACTCACGCCTGCTACTTCCACGAAACACATTCACCACGCGGCCAAAACGGATTCCCGGGTGCACTAGATAGTCCCAGGGGAGTTGGAGAGTAGGCGCGCAGCTCCTGACAAATCACGGGAGCCGTAGTGGCACGCCTGCCAGTGAGAGGCTGTGCACTGTGAGGCACATGTGCTAAAGAAGGCGGTGACTCTTGTACTTACTCCTGCTACTTCCACCAAACACATCACCACGCGGCTAAAATGGATTCCCGCGTGCACTAGATAGTCCCAGAGGAGTTGGGGGTTAGGCGCGCACCTCCTGCAAGTCACGGGAGCCGTGGTGGCACGCCTGCGAGTGAGAGGCTGTGCACTATGAGGCACATGTGGTAAAGAAGGCGGTGAGCCTTGTACTCACGCCTGCCACTTCCACGAAACGCATGACAACGCCACCAAAATCAAATCCCAGGTGCACTAGACCCAGGGGAACGTCGGCAATAGCCGCGCAACTCCGGAAAATCACGGGCGACGGAGTGGCATGCGTGAGAGTGAGAGGCTGTGCAAGAGGAAGGGGTCAGCCTTGTACTCACGCCTGCTACTTCCACGAAACACATCACCACGCGAATAAAATGGATTCCCGCGTGCACTAGATAGTCCCAGGGGAGTTGGGGGCTAGGCGCGCACCTCCTGCAAGTCACGGGAGCCGTGGTGGCACGCCTGCGAGTGAGAGGCTGTGCACTATGAGGCACATGTGCTGAAGAAGGCGGTGAGCCTTGTACTGACGCCTGCCACTTCCACGAAACGCATGACAACGCCACCAAAATCAAATCCCAGGTGCACTAGACCCAGGGGAACGTCGGCAATAGACGCGCAACTCCGGAAAATCACGGGCGACGGAGTGGCATGCGTGAGAGTGAGAGGCTGTGCAAGAGGAAGGGGTCAGCCTTGTACTCACGCCTGCTACTTCCACGAAACACATCACCACGCGGCCAAAACCGATTCCCGGGTGCACTAGATAGTCCCAGGGGAGTTGGAGAGTAGGCGCGCAGCTCCTGCCAAATCACGGGAGCCGTAGTGGCACGCCTGCCAGTGAGAGGCTGTGCAGTGTGAGGCACATGTGCTAAAGAAGGCGGTGACTCTTGTACTTACTCCTGCTACTTCCACCAAACACATCACCACGCGGCTAAAATGGATTCCCGCGTGCACTAGATAGTCCCAGGGGAGTTGGGGGTTAGGCGCGCACCTCCTGCCAGTCACGGGAGCCGTGGTGGCACGCCTGCGAGTGAGAGGCTGTGCACTATGAGGCACATGTGGTAAAAAAGGTGGTGAGCCTTGTACTCACGCCTGCCACTTCCACGAAATGCATGACAACGCCACCAAAATCAAATCCCAGGTGCACTAGACCCAGGGGAACCTCGGCAATAGACGCGCAACTCCGGAAAATCACGGGCGACGGAGTGGCATGCGTGAGAGTGAGAGGCTGTGCAAGAGGAAGGGGTCAGCCTTGTACTCACGCCTGCTACTTCCACGAAACACATTCACCACGCGGCCAAAACGGATTCCCGGGTGCACTAGATAGTCCCAGGGGAGTTGGAGAGTAGGCGCGCAGCTCCTGACAAATCACGGGAGCCGTAGTGGCACGCCTGCCAGTGAGAGGCTGTGCACTGTGAGGCACATGTGCTAAAGAAGGCGGTGACTCTTGTACTTACTCCTGCTACTTCCACCAAAC
>NW_028290924.1:0-48376 GCF_964205215.1 Stylophora pistillata
CAACCCAGGCGAGGCGTGATGTCATCCACTTCATGCCATGATGAGGTGCATGACGTCATACATGACGAGATGCGCACATTTCACTCAAAATTGTGATCTTTTTCTTTCACGCGTGTGGTGCAGTCACGCGTATTTCGTGACGTATGACGTCAGAGTAACGTCAATGACGTCACACTTGAGGAAATACGGCCATCGAAGTCACTATTGTGCTTTTTTGTGTTTTTGTTCTGTTGTTTTTGTTTCTTTGGTCTTTTCTCTATACGCGTGTATGTCTGTGACGCGTGTTGGGTGACATTTGAAGTCGTTGTGACGTCATTAATGTCACGCTGTCAGGACGTCATGACTTATCCCCTGGGCAGACTTTCGGTACAAATAGGCAAGTTTTAGGCTAGGGTGAGGCTTAGGGTTAGGGTTTATGTTAGGGGTGAGGGCTAGCTAGGTGTTAGGGTTAGGGTTTTAAGAGATTCACCATTAGAAGGGTAAAGGGTTAGGGAGATTCACCCTTAGAAGGGTGAGAGATTTGAAAAATTCACCCTTTGAAGGGTTAGCAATTTGAGAGATTCACCCTTAGAAGGGTGAGAGATTTGGAAAAATCACCCTTTGAGGGGTTAGCAATTTGAAAGATTCACCCTTAGAATCCCTGTCTGAAGAGTGAGCAATTTAAAAGATTTAAGCGGGTCTTATCGGTTTTAGGTTACCCTAGCTGTTTTTCTAACTAACCCTAACTCTATATCTTGCTTTAAGAGCAGTCTTAAGCGTCAGGTAAGGGTTAATTGAAATAAAAGGCAATAGCCTACCATGCAAGTAGTGTAGGCCTTGCAAAGCTGTCAAGGTGCAAAGTCTCCATAGGAATGAAGTCATAACTAATGAACGGAGGCGAGCGTTAGAGAAAATCAACAGCAAAAGGTCTTTTACAGCAGGAAAAAGGATAGAAGGAACAGTGTTGTTGATTGCCCTCGGCAGTGTTCAGTTGCCCTCGGCAGAAATGTTCATTTGCCCTGGTGGGCATTTTTCAGCTGGCCTTGGTGAGAATTTTGAAGAGGGGGCCTGGGCCTGGGCTGGGTAAGGAGCGGTTGAGGCTTGGGTTCACTTGGCTTGGGTTCCCGCTGGGTTGGCTTGGTGAGACCGAGGAGGCATCATGAAGCCTCTAGGTTCCGTAAAGCCCTTAGGAGCTCTTCAAAGAATGGAAGGGGTATCTCGGCCAGGGGCCAAGTTTCAGTCTAGTGGATTAGAACCCGAGCGAACAGCCGCTAAGACTCTTGAAGCAACTCTGCTGTTATGTGGTGTTGAAATGTAATAAAAAAATAAAATGCGTTGAGATTTGGGCTTTGTGGGTGGAATGCGAGTCGGGCGTGTAGCTGGGCTTGGGATTTGCGAGTTGCTTCGGGGACTTAGTAGTTGTTATAGCTTGCAAGAAGGGCTACCTCTCCTCGCCAAATGATTTTGGCATTATGCAAATGAGCTGGCAGCATGTTGTGCGTCTGTTGGCCAAAGGAACGGCTTGAAAGTGCAAATAGAATGGGCCGCTAGGTACAGAATGGACTCTTAAGCTGACTTCGGGTGTCCGTGGGCTGCCTTGGGCTTCTGCTCAGGCCTAAAAGCAGAAAACCAGGATGGCAACTTGCGAATGGCTGCCACCACGTGGTCCGGTTGGGTTTTGCGTTTGTTTGGCAAAGGAAGCGTTTTCTTTGCAAAAAAACTGGGCCAATACATAGAGCGTGGAGAGGCAAGCTGATTTCGGGTGTCCGTGGGCTGGCTTAGGCCTTGGCTTAGGCGATAAAAGCAAAACTACGATCGCATTGTGCAGTCCGCCATTTTGTTTGTTTACTTGTACATGTACAAGTGAAAATCGGTAAGATGGTTATTTTCAAAAATAAAGAGAAAAACCATGCTCGGCAGCTAAAGTGCATGAAAATAGGAGGGGTAAAAGAAGAAAAAGGAGGAAAAAAGCAAAAAAAGCAAAAAAGAGTTTAGTCGCGCACCGGCCGGTATTGAACTCTTGACCCTCCATGACCGCCGCGGGCAGATTACCGAGAATCTGACGGTCCGGGGTTCGATACCGGAGTTGCCCTTTTCTGTCTGTTTCTTTTTTCTTTTGTTCTCTTCCTTTTTCCTCCTTTTTCTCTTTTTCCTGCTGTTTAATGACCACTGACGTTGAAAATACTGTGAGCAGAGCAATTTTTCCATTTTTAATAGGTCGGGGTAAAAGTGAGAAAAAGTTTCAACTTTGACAGAGTGTGGAGACGCCAACTTTCATCTCTTTTTATAATTCTAGTGGAAAGTACTTTCAAAGCTAATTGCATCGATGTAAGTTTAACGAGAAACGGATGAGAATTGATTTTTCTACGAATTTTGAAAGCTAAGAAAGATAGGTCTGCAAAGCGTACTTATTTCACCCCGTCAAACAAGAAAATTCGTAGAAAATTCTCCAATGGATCATTTTCTACACCCATTAAACCACACGACTGTCAATAGAATGAACAATCATTTCAATGTCCTCTTCTGTCAGTTTCGGCAGGTTTTCATGGTTTTCGTAGCCTTTCAAACGGAACTGTCAAAATGCCCCTTTTTTTCGACTTTTTACCTTCTCCAACGCATGCGCATTATTAGGCTCAGTAGATTGAAACACGTGAAGATGTTCTTCTCGACGAGACCTTCCTAACAGTGTATCACATGCTGTGATTCGATGAAATGATGCGTGGCAAGACCTTAGAAACCTGGTAAGCCTAGCACTAACTCTTTGTGGCGGATGGACATCTGATGACAAATTGCACCTAAAATGAAAAGTATGACACGGATTGACATCAAACTTGCTCCTCTAGATGGAGAGAACGCCATAAGAATCCTGTGAAAATTTCAGAGCTCAACTCTCAGGAATAAAGCTTTTAGCAGGTTTGAGATCAAGCCCTAGTATCAAGGTGAAGTTACAAGTTCAAGTCTTGTGTGGGTGTTATACCTATACCGGACCTTTTTGCTTCGTTCAAAAATGCATGCTTCGCGACGGATTGAGCTGATACTTTTCCCCATAAGAGATCATGCACTTTACAATCTACATGCCAGATTTGGGCAGGACTGAGTTAATTCTAGGGTGATTCCCTTAGACGTGAAGGTGCTAACCCTAACCCCTAGCCTAACCCTAACCCTAGATTGCAACCCTAGCCCTAGATTGCAACCCTAACCCTAGATTGCAACCCTAGCCCTAGATTGCAACCCTAACCCCTAGCCTAACCCTAGCCCTAGATTGCAACCCTAACTAACTGCTGTATCTTAAGGGGTTTCTTAACCTATTGAGTTTTATACATATTAAAGTGTTCCTCTGGCAGAGATCTTCCCAACCATGACTACTTTAGTGTGGTTTGGTGAGATGAAGCTTGACAAACTTAAGGAAAACCACTTTGGTGGACCTCCCCTCGTTTTCGACCTCTTCCGCTGAGCATGCCCATTAAGGAGTTAAGGAGTTTTATACATATCAAAGTGTTCCTCTTGCAGAGACCTTTCTAAGCATGTCTACATTAATGTGCTTTGGGAAAATGGGGCTTGAGAAACTTAAAAAAAGAGCACTTTGGTGGACTTAGACCTCTAGCAGTTTTCTCAATTGATATTGCACTTGTGGCGCCATTACGCAACCCAGGCGAGGCGTGATGTCATCCACTTCATGCCATGATGAGGTGCATGACGTCATACATGACGAGATGCGCACATTTCACTCAAAATTGTGATCTTTTTCTTTCACGCGTGTGGTGCAGTCACGCGTATTTCGTGACGTATGACGTCAGAGTAACGTCAATGACGTCACACTTGAGGAAATACGGCCATCGAAGTCACTATTGTGCTTTTTTTGTGTTTTTGTTCTGTTGTTTTTGTTTCTTTGGTCTTTTCTCTATACGCGTGTATGTCTGTGACGCGTGTTGGGTGACATTTGAAGTCGTTGTGACGTCATTAATGTCACGCTGTCAGGACGTCATGACTTATCCCCTGGGCAGACTTTCGGTACAAATAGGCAAGTTTTAGGCTAGGGTGAGGCTTAGGGTTAGGGTTTATGTTAGGGGTGAGGGCTAGCTAGGTGTTAGGGTTAGGGTTTTTAAGAGATTCACCATTAGAAGGGTAAAGGGTTAGGGAGATTCACCCTTAGAAGGGTGAGAGATTTGAAAAATTCACCCTTTGAAGGGTTAGCAATTTGAGAGATTCACCCTTAGAAGGGTGAGAGATTTGGAAAAATCACCCTTTGAGGGGTTAGCAATTTGAAAGATTCACCCTTAGAATCCCTGTCTGAAGAGTGAGCAATTTAAAAGATTTAAGCGGGTCTTATCGGTTTTAGGTTACCCTAGCTGTTTTTCTAACTAACCCTAACTCTATATCTTGCTTTAAGAGCAGTCTTAAGCGTCAGGTAAGGGTTAATTGAAATAAAAGGCAATAGCCTACCATGCAAGTAGTGTAGGCCTTGCAAAGCTGTCAAGGTGCAAAGTCTCCATAGGAATGAAGTCATAACTAATGAACGGAGGCGAGCGTTAGAGAAAATCAACAGCAAAAGGTCTTTTACAGCAGGAAAAAGGATAGAAGGAACAGTGTTGTTGATTTGCCCTCGGCAGTGTTCAGTTGCCCTCGGCAGAAATGTTCATTTGCCCTGGTGGGCATTTTTCAGCTGGCCTTGGTGAGAATTTTGAAGAGGGGGGCCTGGGCCTGGGCTGGGTAAGGAGCGGTTGAGGCTTGGGTTCACTTGGCTTGGGTTCCCGCTGGGTTGGCTTGGTGAGACCGAGGAGGCATCATGAAGCCTCTAGGTTCCGTAAAGCCCTTAGGAGCTCTTCAAAGAATGGAAGGGGTATCTCGGCCAGGGGCCAAGTTTCAGTCTAGTGGATTAGAACCCGAGCGAACAGCCGCTAAGACTCTTGAAGCAACTCTGCTGTTATGTGGTGTTGAAATGTAATAAAAAAATAAAATGCGTTGAGATTTGGGCTTTGTGGGTGGAATGCGAGTCGGGCGTGTAGCTGGGCTTGGGATTTGCGAGTTGCTTCGGGGACTTAGTAGTTGTTATAGCTTGCAAGAAGGGCTACCTCTCCTCGCCAAATGATTTTGGCATTATGCAAATGAGCTGGCAGCATGTTGTGCGTCTGTTGGCCAAAGGAACGGCTTGAAAGTGCAAATAGAATGGGCCGCTAGGTACAGAATGGACTCTTAAGCTGACTTCGGGTGTCCGTGGGCTGCCTTGGGCTTCTGCTCAGGCCTAAAAGCAGAAAACCAGGATGGCAACTTGCGAATGGCTGCCACCACGTGGTCCGGTTGGGTTTTGCGTTTGTTTGGCAAAGGAAGCGTTTTCTTTGCAAAAAAACTGGGCCAATACATAGAGCGTGGAGAGGCAAGCTGATTTCGGGTCCGTGGGCTGGCTTAGGCCTTGGCTTAGGCGATAAAAGCAAAACTACGATCGCATTGTGCAGTCCGCCATTTTGTTTGTTTACTTGTACATGTACAAGTGAAAATCGGTAAGATGGTTATTTTCAAAAATAAAGAGAAAAACCATGCTCGGCAGCTAAAGTGCATGAAAATAGGAGGGGTAAAAGAAGAAAAAGGAGGAAAAAAGCAAAAAAAGCAAAAAAGAGTTTAGTCGCGCACCGGCCGGTATTGAACTCTTGACCCTCCATGACCGCCGCGGGCAGATTACCGAGAATCTGACGGTCCGGGGTTCGATACCGGAGTTGCCCTTTTCTGTCTGTTTCTTTTTTCTTTTGTTCTCTTCCTTTTTCCTCCTTTTTCTCTTTTTCCTGCTGTTTAATGACCACTGACGTTGAAAATACTGTGAGCAGAGCAATTTTTCCATTTTTAATAGGTCGGGGTAAAAGTGAGAAAAAGTTTCAACTTTGACAGAGTGTGGAGACGCCAACTTTCATCTCTTTTTATAATTCTAGTGGAAAGTACTTTCAAAGCTAATTGCATCGATGTAAGTTTAACGAGAAACGGATGAGAATTGATTTTTCTACGAATTTTGAAAGCTAAGAAAGATAGGTCTGCAAAGCGTACTTATTTCACCCCGTCAAACAAGAAAATTCGTAGAAAATTCTCCAATGGATCATTTTCTACACCCATTAAACCACACGACTGTCAATAGAATGAACAATCATTTCAATGTCCTCTTCTGTCAGTTTCGGCAGGTTTTCATGGTTTTCGTAGCCTTTCAAACGGAACTGTCAAAATGCCCCTTTTTTTCGACTTTTTACCTTCTCCAACGCATGCGCATTATTAGGCTCAGTAGATTGAAACACGTGAAGATGTTCTTCTCGACGAGACCTTCCTAACAGTGTATCACATGCTGTGATTCGATGAAATGATGCGTGGCAAGACCTTAGAAACCTGGTAAGCCTAGCACTAACTCTTTGTGGCGGATGGACATCTGATGACAAATTGCACCTAAAATGAAAAGTATGACACGGATTGACATCAAACTTGCTCCTCTAGATGGAGAGAACGCCATAAGAATCCTGTGAAAATTTCAGAGCTCAACTCTCAGGAATAAAGCTTTTAGCAGGTTTGAGATCAAGCCCTAGTATCAAGGTGAAGTTACAAGCTTCAAGTCTTGTGTGGGTGTTATACCTATACCGGACCTTTTTGCTTCGTTCAAAATGCATGCTTCGCCACGGATTGAGCTGATACTTTTCCCCATAAGAGATCATGCACTTTACAATCTACATGCCAGATTTGGGCAGGACTGAGTTAATTCTAGGGTGATTCCTTAGACGTGAAGGTGCTAACCCTAACCCCTAGCCTAACCCTAACCCTAGATTGCAACCCTAGCCCTAGATTGCAACCCTAACCCTAGATTGCAACCCTAGCCCTAGATTGCAACCCTAACCCCTAGCCTAACCCTAGCCCTAGATTGCAACCCTAACTAACTGCTGTATCTTAAGGGGTTTCTTAACCTATTGAGTTTTATACATATTAAAGTGTTCCTCTGGCAGAGATCTTCCCAACCATGACTACTTTAGTGTGGTTTGGTGAGATGAAGCTTGACAAACTTAAGGAAAACCACTTTGGTGGACCTCCCCTCGTTTTCGACCTCTTCCGCTGAGCATGCCCATTAAGGAGTTAAGGAGTTTTATACATATCAAAGTGTTCCTCTTGCAGAGACCTTTCTAAGCATGTCTACATTAATGTGCTTTGGGAAAATGGGGCTTGAGAAACTTAAAAAAAGGAGCACTTTGGTGGACTTAGACCTCTAGCAGTTTTCTCAATTGATATTGCACTTGTGGCGCCATTACGCAACCCAGGCGAGGCAGTGATGTCATCCACTTCATGCCATGATGAGGTGCATGACGTCATACATGACGAGATGCGCACATTTCACTCAAAATTGTGATCTTTTTCTTTCACGCGTGTGGTGCAGTCACGCGTATTTCGTGACGTATGACGTCAGAGTAACGTCAATGACGTCACACTTGAGGAAATACGGCCATCGAAGTCACTATTGTGCTTTTTTTGTGTTTTTGTTCTGTTGTTTTTGTTTCTTTGGTCTTTTCTCTATACGCGTGTATGTCTGTGACGCGTGTTGGGTGACATTTGAAGTCGTTGTGACGTCATTAATGTCACGCTGTCAGGACGTCATGACTTATCCCTGGGCAGACTTTCGGTACAAAATAGGCAAGTTTTAGGCTAGGGTGAGGCTTAGGGTTAGGGTTTATGTTAGGGGTGAGGGCTAGCTAGGGTGTTAGGGTTAGGGTTTTTAAGAGATTCACCATTAGAAGGGTAAAGGGTTAGGGAGATTCACCCTTAGAAGGGTGAGAGATTTGAAAAATTCACCCTTTGAAGGGTTAGCAATTTGAGAGATTCACCCTTAGAAGGGTGAGAGATTTGGAAAAATCACCCTTTGAGGGTTAGCAATTTGAAAGATTCACCCTTAGAATCCCTGTCTGAAGAGTGAGCAATTTAAAAGATTTAAGCGGGTCAAACCCAGGTTTTAGGTTACCCTAGCTGTTTTTCTAACTAACCCTAACTCTATATCTTGCTTTAAGAGCAGTCTTAAGCGTCAGGTAAGGGTTAATTGAAATAAAAGGCAATAGCCTACCATGCAAGTAGTGTAGGCCTTGCAAAGCTGTCAAGGTGCAAAGTCCCCATAGGAATGAAGTCATAACTAATGAACGGAGGCGAGCGTTAGAGAAAATCAACAGCAAAAGGTCTTTTACAGCAGGAAAAAGGATAGAAGGAACAGTGTTGTTGATTTGCCCTCGGCAGTGTTCAGTTGCCCTCGGCAGAAATGTTCATTTGCCCTGGTGGGCATTTTTCAGCTGGCCTTGGTGAGAATTTTGAAGAGGGGGGCCTGGGCCTGGGCTGGGTAAGGAGCGGTTGAGGCTTGGGTTCACTTGGCTTGGGTTCCCGCTGGGTTGGCTTGGTGAGACCGAGGAGGCATCATGAAGCCTCTAGGTTCCGTAAAGCCCTTAGGAGCTCTTCAAAGAATGGAAGGGGTATCTCGGCCAGGGGCCAAGTTTCAGTCTAGTGGATTAGAACCCGAGCGAACAGCCGCTAAGACTCTTGAAGCAACTCTGCTGTTATGTGGTGTTGAAATGTAATAAAAAAATAAAATGCGTTGAGATTTGGGCTTTGTGGGTGGAATGCGAGTCGGGCGTGTAGCTGGGCTTGGGATTTGCGAGTTGCTTCGGGGACTTAGTAGTTGTTATAGCTTGCAAGAAGGGCTACCTCTCCTCGCCAAATGATTTTGGCATTATGCAAATGAGCTGGCAGCATGTTGTGCGTCTGTTGGCCAAAGGAACGGCTTGAAAGTGCAAATAGAATGGGCCGCTAGGTACAGAATGGACTCTTAAGCTGACTTCGGGTGTCCGTGGGCTGCCTTGGGCTTCTGCTCAGGCCTAAAAGCAGAAAACCAGGATGGCAACTTGCGAATGGCTGCCACCACGTGGTCCGGTTGGGTTTTGCGTTTGTTTGGCAAAGGAAGCGTTTTCTTTGCAAAAAAACTGGGCCAATACATAGAGCGTGGAGAGGCAAGCTGATTTCGGGTGTCCGTGGGCTGGCTTAGGCCTTGGCTTAGGCGATAAAAGCAAAACTACGATCGCATTGTGCAGTCAGCCATTTTGTTTGTTTACTTGTACATGTACAAGTGAAAATCGGTAAGATGGTTATTTTCAAAAATAAAGAGAAAAACCATGCTCGGCAGCTAAAGTGCATGAAAATAGGAGGGGTAAAAGAAGAAAAAGGAGGAAAAAAGCAAAAAAAGCAAAAAAGAGTTTAGTCGCGCACCGGCCGGTATTGAACTCTTGACCCTCCATGACCGCCGCGGGCAGATTACCGAGAATCTGACGGTCCGGGGTTCGATACCGGAGTTGCCCTTTTCTGTCTGTTTCTTTTTTCTTTTGTTCTCTTCCTTTTTCCTCCTTTTTCTCTTTTTCCTGCTGTTTAATGACCACTGACGTTGAAAATACTGTGAGCAGAGCAATTTTTCCATTTTTAATAGGTCGGGGTAAAAGTGAGAAAAAGTTTCAACTTTGACAGAGTGTGGAGACGCCAACTTTCATCTCTTTTTATAATTCTAGTGGAAAGTACTTTCAAAGCTAATTGCATCGATGTAAGTTTAACGAGAAACGGATGAGAATTGATTTTTCTACGAATTTTGAAAGCTAAGAAAGATAGGTCTGCAAAGCGTACTTATTTCACCCCGTCAAACAAGAAAATTCGTAGAAAATTCTCCAATGGATCATTTTCTACACCCATTAAACCACACGACTGTCAATAGAATGAACAATCATTTCAATGTCCTCTTCTGTCAGTTTCGGCAGGTTTTCATGGTTTTCGTAGCCTTTCAAACGGAACTGTCAAAATGCCCCTTTTTTTCGACTTTTTACCTTCTCCAACGCATGCGCATTATTAGGCTCAGTAGATTGAAACACGTGAAGATGTTCTTCTCGACGAGACCTTCCTAACAGTGTATCACATGCTGTGATTCGATGAAATGATGCGTGGCAAGACCTTAGAAACCTGGTAAGCCTAGCACTAACTCTTTGTGGCGGATGGACATCTGATGACAAATTGCACCTAAAATGAAAAGTATGACACGGATTGACATCAAACTTGCTCCTCTAGATGGAGAGAACGCCATAAGAATCCTGTGAAAATTTCAGAGCTCAACTCTCAGGAATAAAGCTTTTAGCAGGTTTGAGATCAAGCCCTAGTATCAAGGTGAAGTTACAAGTTCAAGTCTTGTGTGGGTGTTATACCTATACCGGACCTTTTTGCTTCGTTCAAAAATGCATGCTTCGCGACGGATTGAGCTGATACTTTTCCCCATAAGAGATCATGCACTTTACAATCTACATGCCAGATTTGGGCAGGACTGAGTTAATTCTAGGGTGATTCCCTTAGACGTGAAGGTGCTAACCCTAACCCCTAGCCTAACCCTAACCCTAGATTGCAACCCTAGCCCTAGATTGCAACCCTAACCCTAGATTGCAACCCTAGCCCTAGATTGCAACCCTAACCCCTAGCCTAACCCTAGCCCTAGATTGCAACCCTAACTAACTGCTGTATCTTAAGGGGTTTCTTAACCTATTGAGTTTTATACATATTAAAGTGTTCCTCTGGCAGAGATCTTCCCAACCATGACTACTTTAGTGTGGTTTGGTGAGATGAAGCTTGACAAACTTAAGGAAAACCACTTTGGTGGACCTCCCCTCGTTTTCGACCTCTTCCGCTGAGCATGCCCATTAAGGAGTTAAGGAGTTTTATACATATCAAAGTGTTCCTCTTGCAGAGACCTTTCTAAGCATGTCTACATTAATGTGCTTTGGGAAAATGGGGCTTGAGAAACTTAAAAAAAGAGCACTTTGGTGGACTTAGACCTCTAGCAGTTTTCTCAATTGATATTGCACTTGTGGCGCCATTACGCAACCCAGGCGAGGCGTGATGTCATCCACTTCATGCCATGATGAGGTGCATGACGTCATACATGACGAGATGCGCACATTTCACTCAAAATTGTGATCTTTTTCTTTCACGCGTGTGGTGCAGTCACGCGTATTTCGTGACGTATGACGTCAGAGTAACGTCAATGACGTCACACTTGAGGAAATACGGCCATCGAAGTCACTATTGTGCTTTTTTTGTGTTTTTGTTCTGTTGTTTTTGTTTCTTTGGTCTTTTCTCTATACGCGTGTATGTCTGTGACGCGTGTTGGGTGACATTTGAAGTCGTTGTGACGTCATTAATGTCACGCTGTCAGGACGTCATGACTTATCCCCTGGGCAGACTTTCGGTACAAATAGGCAAGTTTTAGGCTAGGGTGAGGCTTAGGGTTAGGGTTTATGTTAGGGGTGAGGGCTAGCTAGGTGTTAGGGTTAGGGTTTTTAAGAGATTCACCATTAGAAGGGTAAAGGGTTAGGGAGATTCACCCTTAGAAGGGTGAGAGATTTGAAAAATTCACCCTTTGAAGGGTTAGCAATTTGAGAGATTCACCCTTAGAAGGGTGAGAGATTTGGAAAAATCACCCTTTGAGGGGTTAGCAATTTGAAAGATTCACCCTTAGAATCCCTGTCTGAAGAGTGAGCAATTTAAAAGATTTAAGCGGGTCTTATCGGTTTTAGGTTACCCTAGCTGTTTTTCTAACTAACCCTAACTCTATATCTTGCTTTAAGAGCAGTCTTAAGCGTCAGGTAAGGGTTAATTGAAATAAAAGGCAATAGCCTACCATGCAAGTAGTGTAGGCCTTGCAAAGCTGTCAAGGTGCAAAGTCTCCATAGGAATGAAGTCATAACTAATGAACGGAGGCGAGCGTTAGAGAAAATCAACAGCAAAAGGTCTTTTACAGCAGGAAAAAGGATAGAAGGAACAGTGTTGTTGATTTGCCCTCGGCAGTGTTCAGTTGCCCTCGGCAGAAATGTTCATTTGCCCTGGTGGGCATTTTTCAGCTGGCCTTGGTGAGAATTTTGAAGAGGGGGGCCTGGGCCTGGGCTGGGTAAGGAGCGGTTGAGGCTTGGGTTCACTTGGCTTGGGTTCCCGCTGGGTTGGCTTGGTGAGACCGAGGAGGCATCATGAAGCCTCTAGGTTCCGTAAAGCCCTTAGGAGCTCTTCAAAGAATGGAAGGGGTATCTCGGCCAGGGGCCAAGTTTCAGTCTAGTGGATTAGAACCCGAGCGAACAGCCGCTAAGACTCTTGAAGCAACTCTGCTGTTATGTGGTGTTGAAATGTAATAAAAAAATAAAATGCGTTGAGATTTGGGCTTTGTGGGTGGAATGCGAGTCGGGCGTGTAGCTGGGCTTGGGATTTGCGAGTTGCTTCGGGGACTTAGTAGTTGTTATAGCTTGCAAGAAGGGCTACCTCTCCTCGCCAAATGATTTTGGCATTATGCAAATGAGCTGGCAGCATGTTGTGCGTCTGTTGGCCAAAGGAACGGCTTGAAAGTGCAAATAGAATGGGCCGCTAGGTACAGAATGGACTCTTAAGCTGACTTCGGGTGTCCGTGGGCTGCCTTGGGCTTCTGCTCAGGCCTAAAAGCAGAAAACCAGGATGGCAACTTGCGAATGGCTGCCACCACGTGGTCCGGTTGGGTTTTGCGTTTGTTTGGCAAAGGAAGCGTTTTCTTTGCAAAAAAACTGGGCCAATACATAGAGCGTGGAGAGGCAAGCTGATTTCGGGTGTCCGTGGGCTGGCTTAGGCCTTGGCTTAGGCGATAAAAGCAAAACTACGATCGCATTGTGCAGTCCGCCATTTTGTTTGTTTACTTGTACATGTACAAGTGAAAATCGGTAAGATGGTTATTTTCAAAAATAAAGAGAAAAACCATGCTCGGCAGCTAAAGTGCATGAAAATAGGAGGGGTAAAAGAAGAAAAAGGAGGAAAAAAGCAAAAAAAGCAAAAAAGAGTTTAGTCGCGCACCGGCCGGTATTGAACTCTTGACCCTCCATGACCGCCGCGGGCAGATTACCGAGAATCTGACGGTCCGGGGTTCGATACCGGAGTTGCCCTTTTCTGTCTGTTTCTTTTTTCTTTTGTTCTCTTCCTTTTTCCTCCTTTTTCTCTTTTTCCTGCTGTTTAATGACCACTGACGTTGAAAATACTGTGAGCAGAGCAATTTTTCCATTTTTAATAGGTCGGGGTAAAAGTGAGAAAAAGTTTCAACTTTGACAGAGTGTGGAGACGCCAACTTTCATCTCTTTTTATAATTCTAGTGGAAAGTACTTTCAAAGCTAATTGCATCGATGTAAGTTTAACGAGAAACGGATGAGAATTGATTTTTCTACGAATTTTGAAAGCTAAGAAAGATAGGTCTGCAAAGCGTACTTATTTCACCCCGTCAAACAAGAAAATTCGTAGAAAATTCTCCAATGGATCATTTTCTACACCCATTAAACCACACGACTGTCAATAGAATGAACAATCATTTCAATGTCCTCTTCTGTCAGTTTCGGCAGGTTTTCATGGTTTTCGTAGCCTTTCAAACGGAACTGTCAAAATGCCCCTTTTTTTCGACTTTTTACCTTCTCCAACGCATGCGCATTATTAGGCTCAGTAGATTGAAACACGTGAAGATGTTCTTCTCGACGAGACCTTCCTAACAGTGTATCACATGCTGTGATTCGATGAAATGATGCGTGGCAAGACCTTAGAAACCTGGTAAGCCTAGCACTAACTCTTTGTGGCGGATGGACATCTGATGACAAATTGCACCTAAAATGAAAAGTATGACACGGATTGACATCAAACTTGCTCCTCTAGATGGAGAGAACGCCATAAGAATCCTGTGAAAATTTCAGAGCTCAACTCTCAGGAATAAAGCTTTTAGCAGGTTTGAGATCAAGCCCTAGTATCAAGGTGAAGTTACAAGTTCAAGTCTTGTGTGGGTGTTATACCTATACCGGACCTTTTTGCTTCGTTCAAAAATGCATGCTTCGCGACGGATTGAGCTGATACTTTTCCCCATAAGAGATCATGCACTTTACAATCTACATGCCAGATTTGGGCAGGACTGAGTTAATTCTAGGGTGATTCCCTTAGACGTGAAGGTGCTAACCCTAACCCCTAGCCTAACCCTAACCCTAGATTGCAACCCTAGCCCTAGATTGCAACCCTAACCCTAGATTGCAACCCTAGCCCTAGATTGCAACCCTAACCCCTAGCCTAACCCTAGCCCTAGATTGCAACCCTAACTAACTGCTGTATCTTAAGGGGTTTCTTAACCTATTGAGTTTTATACATATTAAAGTGTTCCTCTGGCAGAGATCTTCCCAACCATGACTACTTTAGTGTGGTTTGGTGAGATGAAGCTTGACAAACTTAAGGAAAACCACTTTGGTGGACCTCCCCTCGTTTTCGACCTCTTCCGCTGAGCATGCCCATTAAGGAGTTAAGGAGTTTTATACATATCAAAGTGTTCCTCTTGCAGAGACCTTTCTAAGCATGTCTACATTAATGTGCTTTGGGAAAATGGGGCTTGAGAAACTTAAAAAAAGAGCACTTTGGTGGACTTAGACCTCTAGCAGTTTTCTCAATTGATATTGCACTTGTGGCGCCATTACGCAACCCAGGCGAGGCGTGATGTCATCCACTTCATGCCATGATGAGGTGCATGACGTCATACATGACGAGATGCGCACATTTCACTCAAAATTGTGATCTTTTTCTTTCACGCGTGTGGTGCAGTCACGCGTATTTCGTGACGTATGACGTCAGAGTAACGTCAATGACGTCACACTTGAGGAAATACGGCCATCGAAGTCACTATTGTGCTTTTTTTGTGTTTTTGTTCTGTTGTTTTTGTTTCTTTGGTCTTTTCTCTATACGCGTGTATGTCTGTGACGCGTGTTGGGTGACATTTGAAGTCGTTGTGACGTCATTAATGTCACGCTGTCAGGACGTCATGACTTATCCCCTGGGCAGACTTTCGGTACAAATAGGCAAGTTTTAGGCTAGGGTGAGGCTTAGGGTTAGGGTTTATGTTAGGGGTGAGGGCTAGCTAGGTGTTAGGGTTAGGGTTTTTAAGAGATTCACCATTAGAAGGGTAAAGGGTTAGGGAGATTCACCCTTAGAAGGGTGAGAGATTTGAAAAATTCACCCTTTGAAGGGTTAGCAATTTGAGAGATTCACCCTTAGAAGGGTGAGAGATTTGGAAAAATCACCCTTTGAGGGGTTAGCAATTTGAAAGATTCACCCTTAGAATCCCTGTCTGAAGAGTGAGCAATTTAAAAGATTTAAGCGGGTCTTATCGGTTTTAGGTTACCCTAGCTGTTTTTCTAACTAACCCTAACTCTATATCTTGCTTTAAGAGCAGTCTTAAGCGTCAGGTAAGGGTTAATTGAAATAAAAGGCAATAGCCTACCATGCAAGTAGTGTAGGCCTTGCAAAGCTGTCAAGGTGCAAAGTCTCCATAGGAATGAAGTCATAACTAATGAACGGAGGCGAGCGTTAGAGAAAATCAACAGCAAAAGGTCTTTTACAGCAGGAAAAAGGATAGAAGGAACAGTGTTGTTGATTTGCCCTCGGCAGTGTTCAGTTGCCCTCGGCAGAAATGTTCATTTGCCCTGGTGGGCATTTTTCAGCTGGCCTTGGTGAGAATTTTGAAGAGGGGGGCCTGGGCCTGGGCTGGGTAAGGAGCGGTTGAGGCTTGGGTTCACTTGGCTTGGGTTCCCGCTGGGTTGGCTTGGTGAGACCGAGGAGGCATCATGAAGCCTCTAGGTTCCGTAAAGCCCTTAGGAGCTCTTCAAAGAATGGAAGGGGTATCTCGGCCAGGGGCCAAGTTTCAGTCTAGTGGATTAGAACCCGAGCGAACAGCCGCTAAGACTCTTGAAGCAACTCTGCTGTTATGTGGTGTTGAAATGTAATAAAAAAATAAAATGCGTTGAGATTTGGGCTTTGTGGGTGGAATGCGAGTCGGGCGTGTAGCTGGGCTTGGGATTTGCGAGTTGCTTCGGGGACTTAGTAGTTGTTATAGCTTGCAAGAAGGGCTACCTCTCCTCGCCAAATGATTTTGGCATTATGCAAATGAGCTGGCAGCATGTTGTGCGTCTGTTGGCCAAAGGAACGGCTTGAAAGTGCAAATAGAATGGGCCGCTAGGTACAGAATGGACTCTTAAGCTGACTTCGGGTGTCCGTGGGCTGCCTTGGGCTTCTGCTCAGGCCTAAAAGCAGAAAACCAGGATGGCAACTTGCGAATGGCTGCCACCACGTGGTCCGGTTGGGTTTTGCGTTTGTTTGGCAAAGGAAGCGTTTTCTTTGCAAAAAAACTGGGCCAATACATAGAGCGTGGAGAGGCAAGCTGATTTCGGGTGTCCGTGGGCTGGCTTAGGCCTTGGCTTAGGCGATAAAAGCAAAACTACGATCGCATTGTGCAGTCCGCCATTTTGTTTGTTTACTTGTACATGTACAAGTGAAAATCGGTAAGATGGTTATTTTCAAAAATAAAGAGAAAAACCATGCTCGGCAGCTAAAGTGCATGAAAATAGGAGGGGTAAAAGAAGAAAAAGGAGGAAAAAAGCAAAAAAAGCAAAAAAGAGTTTAGTCGCGCACCGGCCGGTATTGAACTCTTGACCCTCCATGACCGCCGCGGGCAGATTACCGAGAATCTGACGGTCCGGGGTTCGATACCGGAGTTGCCCTTTTCTGTCTGTTTCTTTTTTCTTTTGTTCTCTTCCTTTTTCCTCCTTTTTCTCTTTTTCCTGCTGTTTAATGACCACTGACGTTGAAAATACTGTGAGCAGAGCAATTTTTCCATTTTTAATAGGTCGGGGTAAAAGTGAGAAAAAGTTTCAACTTTGACAGAGTGTGGAGACGCCAACTTTCATCTCTTTTTATAATTCTAGTGGAAAGTACTTTCAAAGCTAATTGCATCGATGTAAGTTTAACGAGAAACGGATGAGAATTGATTTTTCTACGAATTTTGAAAGCTAAGAAAGATAGGTCTGCAAAGCGTACTTATTTCACCCCGTCAAACAAGAAAATTCGTAGAAAATTCTCCAATGGATCATTTTCTACACCCATTAAACCACACGACTGTCAATAGAATGAACAATCATTTCAATGTCCTCTTCTGTCAGTTTCGGCAGGTTTTCATGGTTTTCGTAGCCTTTCAAACGGAACTGTCAAAATGCCCCTTTTTTTCGACTTTTTACCTTCTCCAACGCATGCGCATTATTAGGCTCAGTAGATTGAAACACGTGAAGATGTTCTTCTCGACGAGACCTTCCTAACAGTGTATCACATGCTGTGATTCGATGAAATGATGCGTGGCAAGACCTTAGAAACCTGGTAAGCCTAGCACTAACTCTTTGTGGCGGATGGACATCTGATGACAAATTGCACCTAAAATGAAAAGTATGACACGGATTGACATCAAACTTGCTCCTCTAGATGGAGAGAACGCCATAAGAATCCTGTGAAAATTTCAGAGCTCAACTCTCAGGAATAAAGCTTTTAGCAGGTTTGAGATCAAGCCCTAGTATCAAGGTGAAGTTACAAGTTCAAGTCTTGTGTGGGTGTTATACCTATACCGGACCTTTTTGCTTCGTTCAAAAATGCATGCTTCGCGACGGATTGAGCTGATACTTTTCCCCATAAGAGATCATGCACTTTACAATCTACATGCCAGATTTGGGCAGGACTGAGTTAATTCTAGGGTGATTCCCTTAGACGTGAAGGTGCTAACCCTAACCCCTAGCCTAACCCTAACCCTAGATTGCAACCCTAGCCCTAGATTGCAACCCTAACCCTAGATTGCAACCCTAGCCCTAGATTGCAACCCTAACCCCTAGCCTAACCCTAGCCCTAGATTGCAACCCTAACTAACTGCTGTATCTTAAGGGGTTTCTTAACCTATTGAGTTTTATACATATTAAAGTGTTCCTCTGGCAGAGATCTTCCCAACCATGACTACTTTAGTGTGGTTTGGTGAGATGAAGCTTGACAAACTTAAGGAAAACCACTTTGGTGGACCTCCCCTCGTTTTCGACCTCTTCCGCTGAGCATGCCCATTAAGGAGTTAAGGAGTTTTATACATATCAAAGTGTTCCTCTTGCAGAGACCTTTCTAAGCATGTCTACATTAATGTGCTTTGGGAAAATGGGGCTTGAGAAACTTAAAAAAAGAGCACTTTGGTGGACTTAGACCTCTAGCAGTTTTCTCAATTGATATTGCACTTGTGGCGCCATTACGCAACCCAGGCGAGGCGTGATGTCATCCACTTCATGCCATGATGAGGTGCATGACGTCATACATGACGAGATGCGCACATTTCACTCAAAATTGTGATCTTTTTCTTTCACGCGTGTGGTGCAGTCACGCGTATTTCGTGACGTATGACGTCAGAGTAACGTCAATGACGTCACACTTGAGGAAATACGGCCATCGAAGTCACTATTGTGCTTTTTTTGTGTTTTTGTTCTGTTGTTTTTGTTTCTTTGGTCTTTTCTCTATACGCGTGTATGTCTGTGACGCGTGTTGGGTGACATTTGAAGTCGTTGTGACGTCATTAATGTCACGCTGTCAGGACGTCATGACTTATCCCCTGGGCAGACTTTCGGTACAAATAGGCAAGTTTTAGGCTAGGGTGAGGCTTAGGGTTAGGGTTTATGTTAGGGGTGAGGGCTAGCTAGGTGTTAGGGTTAGGGTTTTTAAGAGATTCACCATTAGAAGGGTAAAGGGTTAGGGAGATTCACCCTTAGAAGGGTGAGAGATTTGAAAAATTCACCCTTTGAAGGGTTAGCAATTTGAGAGATTCACCCTTAGAAGGGTGAGAGATTTGGAAAAATCACCCTTTGAGGGGTTAGCAATTTGAAAGATTCACCCTTAGAATCCCTGTCTGAAGAGTGAGCAATTTAAAAGATTTAAGCGGGTCTTATCGGTTTTAGGTTACCCTAGCTGTTTTTCTAACTAACCCTAACTCTATATCTTGCTTTAAGAGCAGTCTTAAGCGTCAGGTAAGGGTTAATTGAAATAAAAGGCAATAGCCTACCATGCAAGTAGTGTAGGCCTTGCAAAGCTGTCAAGGTGCAAAGTCTCCATAGGAATGAAGTCATAACTAATGAACGGAGGCGAGCGTTAGAGAAAATCAACAGCAAAAGGTCTTTTACAGCAGGAAAAAGGATAGAAGGAACAGTGTTGTTGATTTGCCCTCGGCAGTGTTCAGTTGCCCTCGGCAGAAATGTTCATTTGCCCTGGTGGGCATTTTTCAGCTGGCCTTGGTGAGAATTTTGAAGAGGGGGGCCTGGGCCTGGGCTGGGTAAGGAGCGGTTGAGGCTTGGGTTCACTTGGCTTGGGTTCCCGCTGGGTTGGCTTGGTGAGACCGAGGAGGCATCATGAAGCCTCTAGGTTCCGTAAAGCCCTTAGGAGCTCTTCAAAGAATGGAAGGGGTATCTCGGCCAGGGGCCAAGTTTCAGTCTAGTGGATTAGAACCCGAGCGAACAGCCGCTAAGACTCTTGAAGCAACTCTGCTGTTATGTGGTGTTGAAATGTAATAAAAAAATAAAATGCGTTGAGATTTGGGCTTTGTGGGTGGAATGCGAGTCGGGCGTGTAGCTGGGCTTGGGATTTGCGAGTTGCTTCGGGGACTTAGTAGTTGTTATAGCTTGCAAGAAGGGCTACCTCTCCTCGCCAAATGATTTTGGCATTATGCAAATGAGCTGGCAGCATGTTGTGCGTCTGTTGGCCAAAGGAACGGCTTGAAAGTGCAAATAGAATGGGCCGCTAGGTACAGAATGGACTCTTAAGCTGACTTCGGGTGTCCGTGGGCTGCCTTGGGCTTCTGCTCAGGCCTAAAAGCAGAAAACCAGGATGGCAACTTGCGAATGGCTGCCACCACGTGGTCCGGTTGGGTTTTGCGTTTGTTTGGCAAAGGAAGCGTTTTCTTTGCAAAAAAACTGGGCCAATACATAGAGCGTGGAGAGGCAAGCTGATTTCGGGTGTCCGTGGGCTGGCTTAGGCCTTGGCTTAGGCGATAAAAGCAAAACTACGATCGCATTGTGCAGTCCGCCATTTTGTTTGTTTACTTGTACATGTACAAGTGAAAATCGGTAAGATGGTTATTTTCAAAAATAAAGAGAAAAACCATGCTCGGCAGCTAAAGTGCATGAAAATAGGAGGGGTAAAAGAAGAAAAAGGAGGAAAAAAGCAAAAAAAGCAAAAAAGAGTTTAGTCGCGCACCGGCCGGTATTGAACTCTTGACCCTCCATGACCGCCGCGGGCAGATTACCGAGAATCTGACGGTCCGGGGTTCGATACCGGAGTTGCCCTTTTCTGTCTGTTTCTTTTTTCTTTTGTTCTCTTCCTTTTTCCTCCTTTTTCTCTTTTTCCTGCTGTTTAATGACCACTGACGTTGAAAATACTGTGAGCAGAGCAATTTTTCCATTTTTAATAGGTCGGGGTAAAAGTGAGAAAAAGTTTCAACTTTGACAGAGTGTGGAGACGCCAACTTTCATCTCTTTTTATAATTCTAGTGGAAAGTACTTTCAAAGCTAATTGCATCGATGTAAGTTTAACGAGAAACGGATGAGAATTGATTTTTCTACGAATTTTGAAAGCTAAGAAAGATAGGTCTGCAAAGCGTACTTATTTCACCCCGTCAAACAAGAAAATTCGTAGAAAATTCTCCAATGGATCATTTTCTACACCCATTAAACCACACGACTGTCAATAGAATGAACAATCATTTCAATGTCCTCTTCTGTCAGTTTCGGCAGGTTTTCATGGTTTTCGTAGCCTTTCAAACGGAACTGTCAAAATGCCCCTTTTTTTCGACTTTTTACCTTCTCCAACGCATGCGCATTATTAGGCTCAGTAGATTGAAACACGTGAAGATGTTCTTCTCGACGAGACCTTCCTAACAGTGTATCACATGCTGTGATTCGATGAAATGATGCGTGGCAAGACCTTAGAAACCTGGTAAGCCTAGCACTAACTCTTTGTGGCGGATGGACATCTGATGACAAATTGCACCTAAAATGAAAAGTATGACACGGATTGACATCAAACTTGCTCCTCTAGATGGAGAGAACGCCATAAGAATCCTGTGAAAATTTCAGAGCTCAACTCTCAGGAATAAAGCTTTTAGCAGGTTTGAGATCAAGCCCTAGTATCAAGGTGAAGTTACAAGTTCAAGTCTTGTGTGGGTGTTATACCTATACCGGACCTTTTTGCTTCGTTCAAAAATGCATGCTTCGCGACGGATTGAGCTGATACTTTTCCCCATAAGAGATCATGCACTTTACAATCTACATGCCAGATTTGGGCAGGACTGAGTTAATTCTAGGGTGATTCCCTTAGACGTGAAGGTGCTAACCCTAACCCCTAGCCTAACCCTAACCCTAGATTGCAACCCTAGCCCTAGATTGCAACCCTAACCCTAGATTGCAACCCTAGCCCTAGATTGCAACCCTAACCCCTAGCCTAACCCTAGCCCTAGATTGCAACCCTAACTAACTGCTGTATCTTAAGGGGTTTCTTAACCTATTGAGTTTTATACATATTAAAGTGTTCCTCTGGCAGAGATCTTCCCAACCATGACTACTTTAGTGTGGTTTGGTGAGATGAAGCTTGACAAACTTAAGGAAAACCACTTTGGTGGACCTCCCCTCGTTTTCGACCTCTTCCGCTGAGCATGCCCATTAAGGAGTTAAGGAGTTTTATACATATCAAAGTGTTCCTCTTGCAGAGACCTTTCTAAGCATGTCTACATTAATGTGCTTTGGGAAAATGGGGCTTGAGAAACTTAAAAAAAGAGCACTTTGGTGGACTTAGACCTCTAGCAGTTTTCTCAATTGATATTGCACTTGTGGCGCCATTACGCAACCCAGGCGAGGCGTGATGTCATCCACTTCATGCCATGATGAGGTGCATGACGTCATACATGACGAGATGCGCACATTTCACTCAAAATTGTGATCTTTTTCTTTCACGCGTGTGGTGCAGTCACGCGTATTTCGTGACGTATGACGTCAGAGTAACGTCAATGACGTCACACTTGAGGAAATACGGCCATCGAAGTCACTATTGTGCTTTTTTTGTGTTTTTGTTCTGTTGTTTTTGTTTCTTTGGTCTTTTCTCTATACGCGTGTATGTCTGTGACGCGTGTTGGGTGACATTTGAAGTCGTTGTGACGTCATTAATGTCACGCTGTCAGGACGTCATGACTTATCCCCTGGGCAGACTTTCGGTACAAATAGGCAAGTTTTAGGCTAGGGTGAGGCTTAGGGTTAGGGTTTATGTTAGGGGTGAGGGCTAGCTAGGTGTTAGGGTTAGGGTTTTTAAGAGATTCACCATTAGAAGGGTAAAGGGTTAGGGAGATTCACCCTTAGAAGGGTGAGAGATTTGAAAAATTCACCCTTTGAAGGGTTAGCAATTTGAGAGATTCACCCTTAGAAGGGTGAGAGATTTGGAAAAATCACCCTTTGAGGGGTTAGCAATTTGAAAGATTCACCCTTAGAATCCCTGTCTGAAGAGTGAGCAATTTAAAAGATTTAAGCGGGTCTTATCGGTTTTAGGTTACCCTAGCTGTTTTTCTAACTAACCCTAACTCTATATCTTGCTTTAAGAGCAGTCTTAAGCGTCAGGTAAGGGTTAATTGAAATAAAAGGCAATAGCCTACCATGCAAGTAGTGTAGGCCTTGCAAAGCTGTCAAGGTGCAAAGTCTCCATAGGAATGAAGTCATAACTAATGAACGGAGGCGAGCGTTAGAGAAAATCAACAGCAAAAGGTCTTTTACAGCAGGAAAAAGGATAGAAGGAACAGTGTTGTTGATTTGCCCTCGGCAGTGTTCAGTTGCCCTCGGCAGAAATGTTCATTTGCCCTGGTGGGCATTTTTCAGCTGGCCTTGGTGAGAATTTTGAAGAGGGGGGCCTGGGCCTGGGCTGGGTAAGGAGCGGTTGAGGCTTGGGTTCACTTGGCTTGGGTTCCCGCTGGGTTGGCTTGGTGAGACCGAGGAGGCATCATGAAGCCTCTAGGTTCCGTAAAGCCCTTAGGAGCTCTTCAAAGAATGGAAGGGGTATCTCGGCCAGGGGCCAAGTTTCAGTCTAGTGGATTAGAACCCGAGCGAACAGCCGCTAAGACTCTTGAAGCAACTCTGCTGTTATGTGGTGTTGAAATGTAATAAAAAAATAAAATGCGTTGAGATTTGGGCTTTGTGGGTGGAATGCGAGTCGGGCGTGTAGCTGGGCTTGGGATTTGCGAGTTGCTTCGGGGACTTAGTAGTTGTTATAGCTTGCAAGAAGGGCTACCTCTCCTCGCCAAATGATTTTGGCATTATGCAAATGAGCTGGCAGCATGTTGTGCGTCTGTTGGCCAAAGGAACGGCTTGAAAGTGCAAATAGAATGGGCCGCTAGGTACAGAATGGACTCTTAAGCTGACTTCGGGTGTCCGTGGGCTGCCTTGGGCTTCTGCTCAGGCCTAAAAGCAGAAAACCAGGATGGCAACTTGCGAATGGCTGCCACCACGTGGTCCGGTTGGGTTTTGCGTTTGTTTGGCAAAGGAAGCGTTTTCTTTGCAAAAAAACTGGGCCAATACATAGAGCGTGGAGAGGCAAGCTGATTTCGGGTGTCCGTGGGCTGGCTTAGGCCTTGGCTTAGGCGATAAAAGCAAAACTACGATCGCATTGTGCAGTCCGCCATTTTGTTTGTTTACTTGTACATGTACAAGTGAAAATCGGTAAGATGGTTATTTTCAAAAATAAAGAGAAAAACCATGCTCGGCAGCTAAAGTGCATGAAAATAGGAGGGGTAAAAGAAGAAAAAGGAGGAAAAAAGCAAAAAAAGCAAAAAAGAGTTTAGTCGCGCACCGGCCGGTATTGAACTCTTGACCCTCCATGACCGCCGCGGGCAGATTACCGAGAATCTGACGGTCCGGGGTTCGATACCGGAGTTGCCCTTTTCTGTCTGTTTCTTTTTTCTTTTGTTCTCTTCCTTTTTCCTCCTTTTTCTCTTTTTCCTGCTGTTTAATGACCACTGACGTTGAAAATACTGTGAGCAGAGCAATTTTTCCATTTTTAATAGGTCGGGGTAAAAGTGAGAAAAAGTTTCAACTTTGACAGAGTGTGGAGACGCCAACTTTCATCTCTTTTTATAATTCTAGTGGAAAGTACTTTCAAAGCTAATTGCATCGATGTAAGTTTAACGAGAAACGGATGAGAATTGATTTTTCTACGAATTTTGAAAGCTAAGAAAGATAGGTCTGCAAAGCGTACTTATTTCACCCCGTCAAACAAGAAAATTCGTAGAAAATTCTCCAATGGATCATTTTCTACACCCATTAAACCACACGACTGTCAATAGAATGAACAATCATTTCAATGTCCTCTTCTGTCAGTTTCGGCAGGTTTTCATGGTTTTCGTAGCCTTTCAAACGGAACTGTCAAAATGCCCCTTTTTTTCGACTTTTTACCTTCTCCAACGCATGCGCATTATTAGGCTCAGTAGATTGAAACACGTGAAGATGTTTTTCTCGACGAGACCTTCCTAACAGTGTATCACATGCTGTGATTCGATGAAATGATGCGTGGCAAGACCTTAGAAACCTGGTAAGCCTAGCACTAACTCTTTGTGGCGGATGGACATCTGATGACAAATTGCACCTAAAATGAAAAGTATGACACGGATTGACATCAAACTTGCTCCTCTAGATGGAGAGAACGCCATAAGAATCCTGTGAAAATTTCAGAGCTCAACTCTCAGGAATAAAGCTTTTAGCAGGTTTGAGATCAAGCCCTAGTATCAAGGTGAAGTTACAAGTTCAAGTCTTGTGTGGGTGTTATACCTATACCGGACCTTTTTGCTTCGTTCAAAAATGCATGCTTCGCGACGGATTGAGCTGATACTTTTCCCCATAAGAGATCATGCACTTTACAATCTACATGCCAGATTTGGGCAGGACTGAGTTAATTCTAGGGTGATTCCCTTAGACGTGAAGGTGCTAACCCTAACCCCTAGCCTAACCCTAACCCTAGATTGCAACCCTAGCCCTAGATTGCAACCCTAACCCTAGATTGCAACCCTAGCCCTAGATTGCAACCCTAACCCCTAGCCTAACCCTAGCCCTAGATTGCAACCCTAACTAACTGCTGTATCTTAAGGGGTTTCTTAACCTATTGAGTTTTATACATATTAAAGTGTTCCTCTGGCAGAGATCTTCCCAACCATGACTACTTTAGTGTGGTTTGGTGAGATGAAGCTTGACAAACTTAAGGAAAACCACTTTGGTGGACCTCCCCTCGTTTTCGACCTCTTCCGCTGAGCATGCCCATTAAGGAGTTAAGGAGTTTTATACATATCAAAGTGTTCCTCTTGCAGAGACCTTTCTAAGCATGTCTACATTAATGTGCTTTGGGAAAATGGGGCTTGAGAAACTTAAAAAAAGAGCACTTTGGTGGACTTAGACCTCTAGCAGTTTTCTCAATTGATATTGCACTTGTGGCGCCATTACGCAACCCAGGCGAGGCGTGATGTCATCCACTTCATGCCATGATGAGGTGCATGACGTCATACATGACGAGATGCGCACATTTCACTCAAAATTGTGATCTTTTTCTTTCACGCGTGTGGTGCAGTCACGCGTATTTCGTGACGTATGACGTCAGAGTAACGTCAATGACGTCACACTTGAGGAAATACGGCCATCGAAGTCACTATTGTGCTTTTTTTGTGTTTTTGTTCTGTTGTTTTTGTTTCTTTGGTCTTTTCTCTATACGCGTGTATGTCTGTGACGCGTGTTGGGTGACATTTGAAGTCGTTGTGACGTCATTAATGTCACGCTGTCAGGACGTCATGACTTATCCCCTGGGCAGACTTTCGGTACAAATAGGCAAGTTTTAGGCTAGGGTGAGGCTTAGGGTTAGGGTTTATGTTAGGGGTGAGGGCTAGCTAGGTGTTAGGGTTAGGGTTTTTAAGAGATTCACCATTAGAAGGGTAAAGGGTTAGGGAGATTCACCCTTAGAAGGGTGAGAGATTTGAAAAATTCACCCTTTGAAGGGTTAGCAATTTGAGAGATTCACCCTTAGAAGGGTGAGAGATTTGGAAAAATCACCCTTTGAGGGGTTAGCAATTTGAAAGATTCACCCTTAGAATCCCTGTCTGAAGAGTGAGCAATTTAAAAGATTTAAGCGGGTCTTATCGGTTTTAGGTTACCCTAGCTGTTTTTCTAACTAACCCTAACTCTATATCTTGCTTTAAGAGCAGTCTTAAGCGTCAGGTAAGGGTTAATTGAAATAAAAGGCAATAGCCTACCATGCAAGTAGTGTAGGCCTTGCAAAGCTGTCAAGGTGCAAAGTCTCCATAGGAATGAAGTCATAACTAATGAACGGAGGCGAGCGTTAGAGAAAATCAACAGCAAAAGGTCTTTTACAGCAGGAAAAAGGATAGAAGGAACAGTGTTGTTGATTTGCCCTCGGCAGTGTTCAGTTGCCCTCGGCAGAAATGTTCATTTGCCCTGGTGGGCATTTTTCAGCTGGCCTTGGTGAGAATTTTGAAGAGGGGGGCCTGGGCCTGGGCTGGGTAAGGAGCGGTTGAGGCTTGGGTTCACTTGGCTTGGGTTCCCGCTGGGTTGGCTTGGTGAGACCGAGGAGGCATCATGAAGCCTCTAGGTTCCGTAAAGCCCTTAGGAGCTCTTCAAAGAATGGAAGGGGTATCTCGGCCAGGGGCCAAGTTTCAGTCTAGTGGATTAGAACCCGAGCGAACAGCCGCTAAGACTCTTGAAGCAACTCTGCTGTTATGTGGTGTTGAAATGTAATAAAAAAATAAAATGCGTTGAGATTTGGGCTTTGTGGGTGGAATGCGAGTCGGGCGTGTAGCTGGGCTTGGGATTTGCGAGTTGCTTCGGGGACTTAGTAGTTGTTATAGCTTGCAAGAAGGGCTACCTCTCCTCGCCAAATGATTTTGGCATTATGCAAATGAGCTGGCAGCATGTTGTGCGTCTGTTGGCCAAAGGAACGGCTTGAAAGTGCAAATAGAATGGGCCGCTAGGTACAGAATGGACTCTTAAGCTGACTTCGGGTGTCCGTGGGCTGCCTTGGGCTTCTGCTCAGGCCTAAAAGCAGAAAACCAGGATGGCAACTTGCGAATGGCTGCCACCACGTGGTCCGGTTGGGTTTTGCGTTTGTTTGGCAAAGGAAGCGTTTTCTTTGCAAAAAAACTGGGCCAATACATAGAGCGTGGAGAGGCAAGCTGATTTCGGGTGTCCGTGGGCTGGCTTAGGCCTTGGCTTAGGCGATAAAAGCAAAACTACGATCGCATTGTGCAGTCCGCCATTTTGTTTGTTTACTTGTACATGTACAAGTGAAAATCGGTAAGATGGTTATTTTCAAAAATAAAGAGAAAAACCATGCTCGGCAGCTAAAGTGCATGAAAATAGGAGGGGTAAAAGAAGAAAAAGGAGGAAAAAAGCAAAAAAAGCAAAAAAGAGTTTAGTCGCGCACCGGCCGGTATTGAACTCTTGACCCTCCATGACCGCCGCGGGCAGATTACCGAGAATCTGACGGTCCGGGGTTCGATACCGGAGTTGCCCTTTTCTGTCTGTTTCTTTTTTCTTTTGTTCTCTTCCTTTTTCCTCCTTTTTCTCTTTTTCCTGCTGTTTAATGACCACTGACGTTGAAAATACTGTGAGCAGAGCAATTTTTCCATTTTTAATAGGTCGGGGTAAAAGTGAGAAAAAGTTTCAACTTTGACAGAGTGTGGAGACGCCAACTTTCATCTCTTTTTATAATTCTAGTGGAAAGTACTTTCAAAGCTAATTGCATCGATGTAAGTTTAACGAGAAACGGATGAGAATTGATTTTTCTACGAATTTTGAAAGCTAAGAAAGATAGGTCTGCAAAGCGTACTTATTTCACCCCGTCAAACAAGAAAATTCGTAGAAAATTCTCCAATGGATCATTTTCTACACCCATTAAACCACACGACTGTCAATAGAATGAACAATCATTTCAATGTCCTCTTCTGTCAGTTTCGGCAGGTTTTCATGGTTTTCGTAGCCTTTCAAACGGAACTGTCAAAATGCCCCTTTTTTTCGACTTTTTACCTTCTCCAACGCATGCGCATTATTAGGCTCAGTAGATTGAAACACGTGAAGATGTTCTTCTCGACGAGACCTTCCTAACAGTGTATCACATGCTGTGATTCGATGAAATGATGCGTGGCAAGACCTTAGAAACCTGGTAAGCCTAGCACTAACTCTTTGTGGCGGATGGACATCTGATGACAAATTGCACCTAAAATGAAAAGTATGACACGGATTGACATCAAACTTGCTCCTCTAGATGGAGAGAACGCCATAAGAATCCTGTGAAAATTTCAGAGCTCAACTCTCAGGAATAAAGCTTTTAGCAGGTTTGAGATCAAGCCCTAGTATCAAGGTGAAGTTACAAGTTCAAGTCTTGTGTGGGTGTTATACCTATACCGGACCTTTTTGCTTCGTTCAAAAATGCATGCTTCGCGACGGATTGAGCTGATACTTTTCCCCATAAGAGATCATGCACTTTACAATCTACATGCCAGATTTGGGCAGGACTGAGTTAATTCTAGGGTGATTCCCTTAGACGTGAAGGTGCTAACCCTAACCCCTAGCCTAACCCTAACCCTAGATTGCAACCCTAGCCCTAGATTGCAACCCTAACCCTAGATTGCAACCCTAGCCCTAGATTGCAACCCTAACCCCTAGCCTAACCCTAGCCCTAGATTGCAACCCTAACTAACTGCTGTATCTTAAGGGGTTTCTTAACCTATTGAGTTTTATACATATTAAAGTGTTCCTCTGGCAGAGATCTTCCCAACCATGACTACTTTAGTGTGGTTTGGTGAGATGAAGCTTGACAAACTTAAGGAAAACCACTTTGGTGGACCTCCCCTCGTTTTCGACCTCTTCCGCTGAGCATGCCCATTAAGGAGTTAAGGAGTTTTATACATATCAAAGTGTTCCTCTTGCAGAGACCTTTCTAAGCATGTCTACATTAATGTGCTTTGGGAAAATGGGGCTTGAGAAACTTAAAAAAAGAGCACTTTGGTGGACTTAGACCTCTAGCAGTTTTCTCAATTGATATTGCACTTGTGGCGCCATTACGCAACCCAGGCGAGGCGTGATGTCATCCACTTCATGCCATGATGAGGTGCATGACGTCATACATGACGAGATGCGCACATTTCACTCAAAATTGTGATCTTTTTCTTTCACGCGTGTGGTGCAGTCACGCGTATTTCGTGACGTATGACGTCAGAGTAACGTCAATGACGTCACACTTGAGGAAATACGGCCATCGAAGTCACTATTGTGCTTTTTTTGTGTTTTTGTTCTGTTGTTTTTGTTTCTTTGGTCTTTTCTCTATACGCGTGTATGTCTGTGACGCGTGTTGGGTGACATTTGAAGTCGTTGTGACGTCATTAATGTCACGCTGTCAGGACGTCATGACTTATCCCCTGGGCAGACTTTCGGTACAAATAGGCAAGTTTTAGGCTAGGGTGAGGCTTAGGGTTAGGGTTTATGTTAGGGGTGAGGGCTAGCTAGGTGTTAGGGTTAGGGTTTTTAAGAGATTCACCATTAGAAGGGTAAAGGGTTAGGGAGATTCACCCTTAGAAGGGTGAGAGATTTGAAAAATTCACCCTTTGAAGGGTTAGCAATTTGAGAGATTCACCCTTAGAAGGGTGAGAGATTTGGAAAAATCACCCTTTGAGGGGTTAGCAATTTGAAAGATTCACCCTTAGAATCCCTGTCTGAAGAGTGAGCAATTTAAAAGATTTAAGCGGGTCTTATCGGTTTTAGGTTACCCTAGCTGTTTTTCTAACTAACCCTAACTCTATATCTTGCTTTAAGAGCAGTCTTAAGCGTCAGGTAAGGGTTAATTGAAATAAAAGGCAATAGCCTACCATGCAAGTAGTGTAGGCCTTGCAAAGCTGTCAAGGTGCAAAGTCTCCATAGGAATGAAGTCATAACTAATGAACGGAGGCGAGCGTTAGAGAAAATCAACAGCAAAAGGTCTTTTACAGCAGGAAAAAGGATAGAAGGAACAGTGTTGTTGATTTGCCCTCGGCAGTGTTCAGTTGCCCTCGGCAGAAATGTTCATTTGCCCTGGTGGGCATTTTTCAGCTGGCCTTGGTGAGAATTTTGAAGAGGGGGGCCTGGGCCTGGGCTGGGTAAGGAGCGGTTGAGGCTTGGGTTCACTTGGCTTGGGTTCCCGCTGGGTTGGCTTGGTGAGACCGAGGAGGCATCATGAAGCCTCTAGGTTCCGTAAAGCCCTTAGGAGCTCTTCAAAGAATGGAAGGGGTATCTCGGCCAGGGGCCAAGTTTCAGTCTAGTGGATTAGAACCCGAGCGAACAGCCGCTAAGACTCTTGAAGCAACTCTGCTGTTATGTGGTGTTGAAATGTAATAAAAAAATAAAATGCGTTGAGATTTGGGCTTTGTGGGTGGAATGCGAGTCGGGCGTGTAGCTGGGCTTGGGATTTGCGAGTTGCTTCGGGGACTTAGTAGTTGTTATAGCTTGCAAGAAGGGCTACCTCTCCTCGCCAAATGATTTTGGCATTATGCAAATGAGCTGGCAGCATGTTGTGCGTCTGTTGGCCAAAGGAACGGCTTGAAAGTGCAAATAGAATGGGCCGCTAGGTACAGAATGGACTCTTAAGCTGACTTCGGGTGTCCGTGGGCTGCCTTGGGCTTCTGCTCAGGCCTAAAAGCAGAAAACCAGGATGGCAACTTGCGAATGGCTGCCACCACGTGGTCCGGTTGGGTTTTGCGTTTGTTTGGCAAAGGAAGCGTTTTCTTTGCAAAAAAACTGGGCCAATACATAGAGCGTGGAGAGGCAAGCTGATTTCGGGTGTCCGTGGGCTGGCTTAGGCCTTGGCTTAGGCGATAAAAGCAAAACTACGATCGCATTGTGCAGTCCGCCATTTTGTTTGTTTACTTGTACATGTACAAGTGAAAATCGGTAAGATGGTTATTTTCAAAAATAAAGAGAAAAACCATGCTCGGCAGCTAAAGTGCATGAAAATAGGAGGGGTAAAAGAAGAAAAAGGAGGAAAAAAGCAAAAAAAGCAAAAAAGAGTTTAGTCGCGCACCGGCCGGTATTGAACTCTTGACCCTCCATGACCGCCGCGGGCAGATTACCGAGAATCTGACGGTCCGGGGTTCGATACCGGAGTTGCCCTTTTCTGTCTGTTTCTTTTTTCTTTTGTTCTCTTCCTTTTTCCTCCTTTTTCTCTTTTTCCTGCTGTTTAATGACCACTGACGTTGAAAATACTGTGAGCAGAGCAATTTTTCCATTTTTAATAGGTCGGGGTAAAAGTGAGAAAAAGTTTCAACTTTGACAGAGTGTGGAGACGCCAACTTTCATCTCTTTTTATAATTCTAGTGGAAAGTACTTTCAAAGCTAATTGCATCGATGTAAGTTTAACGAGAAACGGATGAGAATTGATTTTTCTACGAATTTTGAAAGCTAAGAAAGATAGGTCTGCAAAGCGTACTTATTTCACCCCGTCAAACAAGAAAATTCGTAGAAAATTCTCCAATGGATCATTTTCTACACCCATTAAACCACACGACTGTCAATAGAATGAACAATCATTTCAATGTCCTCTTCTGTCAGTTTCGGCAGGTTTTCATGGTTTTCGTAGCCTTTCAAACGGAACTGTCAAAATGCCCCTTTTTTTCGACTTTTTACCTTCTCCAACGCATGCGCATTATTAGGCTCAGTAGATTGAAACACGTGAAGATGTTCTTCTCGACGAGACCTTCCTAACAGTGTATCACATGCTGTGATTCGATGAAATGATGCGTGGCAAGACCTTAGAAACCTGGTAAGCCTAGCACTAACTCTTTGTGGCGGATGGACATCTGATGACAAATTGCACCTAAAATGAAAAGTATGACACGGATTGACATCAAACTTGCTCCTCTAGATGGAGAGAACGCCATAAGAATCCTGTGAAAATTTCAGAGCTCAACTCTCAGGAATAAAGCTTTTAGCAGGTTTGAGATCAAGCCCTAGTATCAAGGTGAAGTTACAAGTTCAAGTCTTGTGTGGGTGTTATACCTATACCGGACCTTTTTGCTTCGTTCAAAAATGCATGCTTCGCGACGGATTGAGCTGATACTTTTCCCCATAAGAGATCATGCACTTTACAATCTACATGCCAGATTTGGGCAGGACTGAGTTAATTCTAGGGTGATTCCCTTAGACGTGAAGGTGCTAACCCTAACCCCTAGCCTAACCCTAACCCTAGATTGCAACCCTAGCCCTAGATTGCAACCCTAACCCTAGATTGCAACCCTAGCCCTAGATTGCAACCCTAACCCCTAGCCTAACCCTAGCCCTAGATTGCAACCCTAACTAACTGCTGTATCTTAAGGGGTTTCTTAACCTATTGAGTTTTATACATATTAAAGTGTTCCTCTGGCAGAGATCTTCCCAACCATGACTACTTTAGTGTGGTTTGGTGAGATGAAGCTTGACAAACTTAAGGAAAACCACTTTGGTGGACCTCCCCTCGTTTTCGACCTCTTCCGCTGAGCATGCCCATTAAGGAGTTAAGGAGTTTTATACATATCAAAGTGTTCCTCTTGCAGAGACCTTTCTAAGCATGTCTACATTAATGTGCTTTGGGAAAATGGGGCTTGAGAAACTTAAAAAAAGAGCACTTTGGTGGACTTAGACCTCTAGCAGTTTTCTCAATTGATATTGCACTTGTGGCGCCATTACGCAACCCAGGCGAGGCGTGATGTCATCCACTTCATGCCATGATGAGGTGCATGACGTCATACATGACGAGATGCGCACATTTCACTCAAAATTGTGATCTTTTTCTTTCACGCGTGTGGTGCAGTCACGCGTATTTCGTGACGTATGACGTCAGAGTAACGTCAATGACGTCACACTTGAGGAAATACGGCCATCGAAGTCACTATTGTGCTTTTTTTGTGTTTTTGTTCTGTTGTTTTTGTTTCTTTGGTCTTTTCTCTATACGCGTGTATGTCTGTGACGCGTGTTGGGTGACATTTGAAGTCGTTGTGACGTCATTAATGTCACGCTGTCAGGACGTCATGACTTATCCCCTGGGCAGACTTTCGGTACAAATAGGCAAGTTTTAGGCTAGGGTGAGGCTTAGGGTTAGGGTTTATGTTAGGGGTGAGGGCTAGCTAGGTGTTAGGGTTAGGGTTTTTAAGAGATTCACCATTAGAAGGGTAAAGGGTTAGGGAGATTCACCCTTAGAAGGGTGAGAGATTTGAAAAATTCACCCTTTGAAGGGTTAGCAATTTGAGAGATTCACCCTTAGAAGGGTGAGAGATTTGGAAAAATCACCCTTTGAGGGGTTAGCAATTTGAAAGATTCACCCTTAGAATCCCTGTCTGAAGAGTGAGCAATTTAAAAGATTTAAGCGGGTCTTATCGGTTTTAGGTTACCCTAGCTGTTTTTCTAACTAACCCTAACTCTATATCTTGCTTTAAGAGCAGTCTTAAGCGTCAGGTAAGGGTTAATTGAAATAAAAGGCAATAGCCTACCATGCAAGTAGTGTAGGCCTTGCAAAGCTGTCAAGGTGCAAAGTCTCCATAGGAATGAAGTCATAACTAATGAACGGAGGCGAGCGTTAGAGAAAATCAACAGCAAAAGGTCTTTTACAGCAGGAAAAAGGATAGAAGGAACAGTGTTGTTGATTTGCCCTCGGCAGTGTTCAGTTGCCCTCGGCAGAAATGTTCATTTGCCCTGGTGGGCATTTTTCAGCTGGCCTTGGTGAGAATTTTGAAGAGGGGGGCCTGGGCCTGGGCTGGGTAAGGAGCGGTTGAGGCTTGGGTTCACTTGGCTTGGGTTCCCGCTGGGTTGGCTTGGTGAGACCGAGGAGGCATCATGAAGCCTCTAGGTTCCGTAAAGCCCTTAGGAGCTCTTCAAAGAATGGAAGGGGTATCTCGGCCAGGGGCCAAGTTTCAGTCTAGTGGATTAGAACCCGAGCGAACAGCCGCTAAGACTCTTGAAGCAACTCTGCTGTTATGTGGTGTTGAAATGTAATAAAAAAATAAAATGCGTTGAGATTTGGGCTTTGTGGGTGGAATGCGAGTCGGGCGTGTAGCTGGGCTTGGGATTTGCGAGTTGCTTCGGGGACTTAGTAGTTGTTATAGCTTGCAAGAAGGGCTACCTCTCCTCGCCAAATGATTTTGGCATTATGCAAATGAGCTGGCAGCATGTTGTGCGTCTGTTGGCCAAAGGAACGGCTTGAAAGTGCAAATAGAATGGGCCGCTAGGTACAGAATGGACTCTTAAGCTGACTTCGGGTGTCCGTGGGCTGCCTTGGGCTTCTGCTCAGGCCTAAAAGCAGAAAACCAGGATGGCAACTTGCGAATGGCTGCCACCACGTGGTCCGGTTGGGTTTTGCGTTTGTTTGGCAAAGGAAGCGTTTTCTTTGCAAAAAAACTGGGCCAATACATAGAGCGTGGAGAGGCAAGCTGATTTCGGGTGTCCGTGGGCTGGCTTAGGCCTTGGCTTAGGCGATAAAAGCAAAACTACGATCGCATTGTGCAGTCCGCCATTTTGTTTGTTTACTTGTACATGTACAAGTGAAAATCGGTAAGATGGTTATTTTCAAAAATAAAGAGAAAAACCATGCTCGGCAGCTAAAGTGCATGAAAATAGGAGGGGTAAAAGAAGAAAAAGGAGGAAAAAAGCAAAAAAAGCAAAAAAGAGTTTAGTCGCGCACCGGCCGGTATTGAACTCTTGACCCTCCATGACCGCCGCGGGCAGATTACCGAGAATCTGACGGTCCGGGGTTCGATACCGGAGTTGCCCTTTTCTGTCTGTTTCTTTTTTCTTTTGTTCTCTTCCTTTTTCCTCCTTTTTCTCTTTTTCCTGCTGTTTAATGACCACTGACGTTGAAAATACTGTGAGCAGAGCAATTTTTCCATTTTTAATAGGTCGGGGTAAAAGTGAGAAAAAGTTTCAACTTTGACAGAGTGTGGAGACGCCAACTTTCATCTCTTTTTATAATTCTAGTGGAAAGTACTTTCAAAGCTAATTGCATCGATGTAAGTTTAACGAGAAACGGATGAGAATTGATTTTTCTACGAATTTTGAAAGCTAAGAAAGATAGGTCTGCAAAGCGTACTTATTTCACCCCGTCAAACAAGAAAATTCGTAGAAAATTCTCCAATGGATCATTTTCTACACCCATTAAACCACACGACTGTCAATAGAATGAACAATCATTTCAATGTCCTCTTCTGTCAGTTTCGGCAGGTTTTCATGGTTTTCGTAGCCTTTCAAACGGAACTGTCAAAATGCCCCTTTTTTTCGACTTTTTACCTTCTCCAACGCATGCGCATTATTAGGCTCAGTAGATTGAAACACGTGAAGATGTTCTTCTCGACGAGACCTTCCTAACAGTGTATCACATGCTGTGATTCGATGAAATGATGCGTGGCAAGACCTTAGAAACCTGGTAAGCCTAGCACTAACTCTTTGTGGCGGATGGACATCTGATGACAAATTGCACCTAAAATGAAAAGTATGACACGGATTGACATCAAACTTGCTCCTCTAGATGGAGAGAACGCCATAAGAATCCTGTGAAAATTTCAGAGCTCAACTCTCAGGAATAAAGCTTTTAGCAGGTTTGAGATCAAGCCCTAGTATCAAGGTGAAGTTACAAGTTCAAGTCTTGTGTGGGTGTTATACCTATACCGGACCTTTTTGCTTCGTTCAAAAATGCATGCTTCGCGACGGATTGAGCTGATACTTTTCCCCATAAGAGATCATGCACTTTACAATCTACATGCCAGATTTGGGCAGGACTGAGTTAATTCTAGGGTGATTCCCTTAGACGTGAAGGTGCTAACCCTAACCCCTAGCCTAACCCTAACCCTAGATTGCAACCCTAGCCCTAGATTGCAACCCTAACCCTAGATTGCAACCCTAGCCCTAGATTGCAACCCTAACCCCTAGCCTAACCCTAGCCCTAGATTGCAACCCTAACTAACTGCTGTATCTTAAGGGGTTTCTTAACCTATTGAGTTTTATACATATTAAAGTGTTCCTCTGGCAGAGATCTTCCCAACCATGACTACTTTAGTGTGGTTTGGTGAGATGAAGCTTGACAAACTTAAGGAAAACCACTTTGGTGGACCTCCCCTCGTTTTCGACCTCTTCCGCTGAGCATGCCCATTAAGGAGTTAAGGAGTTTTATACATATCAAAGTGTTCCTCTTGCAGAGACCTTTCTAAGCATGTCTACATTAATGTGCTTTGGGAAAATGGGGCTTGAGAAACTTAAAAAAAGAGCACTTTGGTGGACTTAGACCTCTAGCAGTTTTCTCAATTGATATTGCACTTGTGGCGCCATTACGCAACCCAGGCGAGGCGTGATGTCATCCACTTCATGCCATGATGAGGTGCATGACGTCATACATGACGAGATGCGCACATTTCACTCAAAATTGTGATCTTTTTCTTTCACGCGTGTGGTGCAGTCACGCGTATTTCGTGACGTATGACGTCAGAGTAACGTCAATGACGTCACACTTGAGGAAATACGGCCATCGAAGTCACTATTGTGCTTTTTTTGTGTTTTTGTTCTGTTGTTTTTGTTTCTTTGGTCTTTTCTCTATACGCGTGTATGTCTGTGACGCGTGTTGGGTGACATTTGAAGTCGTTGTGACGTCATTAATGTCACGCTGTCAGGACGTCATGACTTATCCCCTGGGCAGACTTTCGGTACAAATAGGCAAGTTTTAGGCTAGGGTGAGGCTTAGGGTTAGGGTGGCATGCTATTTTCCAGTTGAAGGTGATGAGTTGAAGGGTTCTCATGAATATTGTCCAGTTTCGGGGGATAAGTTGAATCTACTTACCAAAAGCAAAAAGTTCCCACTTTCCTCCTTTGTAAGGCGTGGACGAAACTCCTTGATGTAATTTGCAAGAACTTTGTACAGCTCGTGGCCAGGCTAAAAAAAGAAGGACAGATCCTTTTTCAGTTGACTTCCCCTTTTTTAGAAAGCGATGGGAAAATTCTTCGCACAGTAATGAGTATGGTGTCTTTGTTCATGTGAAATCGGCAAAATCTACAATGATCCTTCATAATCGTAAGAAAATAAATAAATAACTAGCTACCCAATTCCCTTGCCGGCTGCAACTTGGCAAATGTTAACAACACATGCTGTCCATTTCTTTTTTCCCTTGAGCTGGCATAAAAACTATATGTTTGGAAAGCACATTGTTTGCAAAGACTTTGCAACTGGTACAAATGTTCTTTTCATCAGCGCCACAAGAGCGTTTCGGGCTTTCTTAAAAACTGAGTCCTTATCTCACCTGCAGAGTTAGCTCATCCCGTCCACAGGAGCTTTTGGTTTTGTAATCATTAAAGTGGAGCACAATCGAATCTTCCCTCATCACCAGCAGATTTTGTTCCTTCCGCTGTCGTGCCTCCAAGCTGTCTGGCTCTGTGACAATTCGAAGAGTTCGCATCTCAAGACCCCGGGATGGTGGAATGAAAACATACAGGCTTAAAAGGACCAAGTTGCAGCTTTCCCTGGCTTTCATGTTGACCTCCCAGCTCAATTGAAAGCGTTCGCGTTGGAGTGAGACGGCAGCCACAACCTCGTCCCTAAAAGATTGAACGACGAGGCTGACTTAGAATCGACAAAGAAAGTCCACATAATTGATAGAAAAGTCAAAAATGTTTTTCGTCCTTGTACCTATAGACACCATTCCTCTACCCCTAAGGTTCAGAGAACATCTCGAGTCAACTTTATCTCGGCTAACTAGGGTAAATAAGTCCCTCTTCATTATGGGTGATTTTCATATAAACTTATTCAATTGTGAAAGTCATCCTGAGTCCAATGATTTCTTGCTAATGCTAAACTCCTTTTCTCTTGTACCTTGCATCTCACAATCAACACGTATTACTTAAAGATCAGCAACCTTCATTGATAATATATTTGCAAATAGTCATGCTATGAATGCCATCAGTGGTAATCTAGTCTCTAATCATCTTCCTCAATTCCTGATCGTACACAATCTCAGACTGAATTATTTCAATCACAATTTCATATTTTCCTTGGACTTAAAACTAGGAAGACTGGTAGAATCTCATTCAGTGACAGGACAACATCTGTCATTACTGATGGACTAAAGAATGAAGACTGTAGTGAGATATCTGATTTCACCAATGAACTTTAAGTCAAGTATACAGATAAATGCAAGGTTCTGAAAGCTGAATGCAATCTTGACACATTTTGAACATGAATCAACTAATATAAGGACTCAAGCAAAGACTAAACAATTGGATTGAGATAAGTACACATGAAGCATATTATTCTTGAACTCAAACTGTAAGACATGCAATAATAGGTCAAATGTGACATACCAAATCCTCAGTAGAATAGGTCACTACCTTGAGGTTACATGTACTGGAGTTACTTTTTCTGTGACCAAGAGGTTCTGAGCTAGTAAGTGCTGGTCTGGACACTCTGAACTACTGAGTTAAACTAACTAACTGTACTTCTTTTATAAGGAATCGAGCAATAGCAGGAAATTCTCTAGAATTTTGAAAGTTAGGTGTGATCATTCTAAAGGAAATTTATGATGCAAATCCTGTGTGTATGATAATTTGGTTATCATAGGAAATAGTTTCTGAAGATGTAATTCTAAAATTCTAACAAAAAATATTGCAATGTCATGCACAATTGTTAGCCTGCTCACATGTAGACTATATAAAGTTTTAAACTATTATAAAAATGACTTTTCCAAACTCGGTGAAGAGAAATTTATCAATGACTTAATTTTCACGTCTAGATCTGGAATAACATCTCAAGTGATCGTTATAGATGCCAACACTAGATTCAATATTTTGCTATGATCAGATATCTCAACTTGTAAATTATCATGCACCGTGTCGAAAGCTCTCCAAACGCAAAATCAAGTGGTCTACCAAGCCCGGTATCACTAAATGCATTCTTGCCAAAATACAATACAGAGATAAGCTCTATTCCCAGATCCATAGGTGTCCACATTCAAATCCTAATCTGATGTATCTTCGTAAGAACTTCAGGAATAGTGTTGTCAAAGAAAAAAATTATAGCTAGCAAATCCGATGATTTTAAAAATGACTTTTTGTGTAATAAGATGAATATGAGAAAAACATGGTCTGGAATTAGATATCAATCATCAACATTGGTAAAGTAAAAGCTGATTACATTTCCCAGTATTCTTGAAAGTGGTAAAACTGTTGACAATCCCTGTGCTAATGCTAACATCTTTAATACTTTCTCTGTGGGAATGTAGCTAGAAAACACTGACAAAGACATTCCATGTGGGAACTGCTCTCCAACTGCTTTTCTGAAGGGCAATTTTCCTGATTCCCCTGTTACTTCAGTTCAAGTTGATTGATACATATCTCAAATGGACAATAACAAATCCATTGGTCCCTACAGTATACCAGTATCATTGCTAAAATTATTAATTTGCCAGTTTACAGGTACTGGCTCAAAAGAACAAAAGAGAACTCACCAGGGTAGCCAGCGATTTAGGGCTTCGAACTCTTCTCGCGACGAAGGCCGTTCTCTGTCGCCTTGCTTTTGAAATATCGTTGCCTGTGCTCTCAACTGACGAATCATTTGTACATCCTTGAAACCAGGACCGTGTTCCTTATGCAGAAACTTCACCGCATAAAGCAGTGAGCTCACGTGGTTTGAAATTGTCGCCGAACTGCATTGCCTCTCGTCCTAGCAACAACATTTGAGTAAATCCAGGTTATTGAAGGTCACGTACAACCAAAAAACAAGTGAGAGAAATTGGCAGAGCTGAGCTGACCGGCGAAGTAGTTCCGGCAGCCATTTTGATTCAAGAGACAAGCATTATGGTCAGCGGTCTAAGGGCGTCATGTCATATTTGTCAAGGTGTCCTTTTTGTCTCAAGCAAGCACGTGCCTCGCCGCGCGAAACGTGACGGCTGCGGGGAGACCAGTAGGGCATTGGCCGAGTTAAAAATATTGCTGACGTTGAACAAGCTGCAAACTTGCAAGACAAGAACGTCTTTTGAAAGCTGGTCAAACAAAAGCAATGAAGCCTGAAAAACTCGAATGATTTATGGGGCACAACGGTTGTATCTTGCTGCACAATTTAAGCCTGAAAATATGGCACAATTTGTGATTTTTCCTTTTCTTTTACCTTTGTTGCCGTCCTATCAGATGGCTTGAGACAGTTTTGCAGTTTTTGTCGGCAAAGTTATTTCCTAAAGGCGACAAGAAACAATTGCCAAAATTCAAATCTGCACTCACCCTGAGAAAGTTGAAATATTGTTCCATGAGACTTAGGCGGAGAAAAACATCTGGTGCTAGGTCCATTCCGAGATATCTCTTCAAAAATCCAAGGTAGCCTTGAGATGAAACAGAAAAACAGAAAATCAGGTCAGGTGTGACGCACGTGTGTGTTGCTTACTTGCTTGCGAGCGAGCGAGATATTTGAATGCGAATAAGCTAGCAAGGTAATTGACTGCGAATAATAAGTGTTCATGTAGTGACTTACACATCATGCGCTCACGCGCTTTGAGGAAAGTGGACTGCGCGACGGCTGCACTTTGTCGTTCAAGGTTCACCGCTCTAGTGAAGTAATTGGAAACAGCATCCAGAAAGACGTCCACATCGGGTGGGATATCTCGCGGACTTAGGGCGTAGGTGAGTTTTTTCCGGGTAGGTGTAGGAGTCAAATGGTGCGGGCTGTCCAATTGGCCAAGGCAATCTGGTTGTGGTGATTTTTGCTGCGTTGCCTGTGCCTCGTGGCTTACAGGCGATAAATTCGAAGTCGAAGTCGAAGTCGGAGGATGTTGCGTGGTTTGATCGTGAAAGTCTAGGATCTGTGATTCGTCGTCGTCGGAAGCATAGCACAGGTCTACGAGAGAGGCCATCTTTTTTTCCCCGCTGGTTTTTCTCTCTTAGGATGGGAGAAGAGATTGTTTTAACCCTTGAGTTGTCTTTTGCGGTGTTCAGTCGGCAGCGTTTGGAAGGAATAGAGGCCGATTAGGTGAGATCATGGACTTTTTAAAGTGGGGCTGTGTCGTCCCCTGGGGTTTGACGATTGGACAAAAAGTTGAATTTTTGAGAGCTTAATGCAGGCGCCGCGAGAGAGCTGGGGCTTCCAAAAACTGTTCCCTCAATAGTATAGACAGTGCAGCGCGCGCCTGTCACAGTCTCGTGTTTGTGAAATGCGCTGTTTAATTATGAGAGAATGATAAACTTTGAGGATGAGCTAAGAAGTTGAATTTTTGAGAGCTTAATGCAGCCGCCGCGAGAGAGCTGAGGCTTCGAAAAACTGTTCCCTCAATAGTATAGAAAGTGCAGCGCGCGCCTGTCACACTCTCGTGTTTGTGAAATGCGCTGTTTAATTATGAGAGAATGATAAACTTTGAGGATGAGCTAAAAAGTTGAATTTTTGAGAGCTTAATGCAGGCGCCGCGAGAGAGCTGGGGCTTCCAAAAACTGTTCCCTCAATAGTATAGACAGTGCAGCGCGCGCCTGTGACAGTCTCGTGTTTGTGAAATGCGCTGTTTAATTATGAGAGAATGATAAACTTTGAGGATGAGCTAAAAAGTTGAATTTTTGAGAGCTTAATGCAGGCGCCGCGAGAGAGCTGAGGCTTCGAAAAACTGTTCCCTCAATAGTATAGAAAGTGCAGCGCGCGCCTGTCACACTCTCGTGTTTGTGAAATGCGCTGTTTAATTATGAGAGAATGATAAACTTTGAGGATGAGCTAAAAAGTTGAATTTTTGAGAGCTTAATGCAGCCGCCGCGAGAGAGCTGGGCCTTAGAAAAACTGTTCCCTCAATAGTATAGAAAGTGCAGCGCGCGCCTGTCACACTCTCGTGTTTGTGAAATGCGCTGTTTAATTATGAGAGAATGATAAACTTTGAGGATGAGCTAAAAAGTTGAATTTTTGAGAGCTTAATGCAGCCGCCGCGAGAGAGCTGGGCCTTAGAAAAACTGTTCCCTCAATAGTATAGAAAGTGCAGCGCGCGCCTGTCACACTCTCGTGTTTGTGAAATGCGCTGTTTAATTATGAGAGAATGATAAACTTTGAGGATGAGCTAAAAAGTTGAATTTGTGAGGGCTTGATGCGGCCGCCGCGAGAGGGCTGGGCCTTAGAAAAACTGTTCCCTCGATAGACTAGAATGAATAATGTATGGCGTGCGGCTGGGAGAATCTGGAGTTTGTGAAAGGCGGTGTTTAACTATGAGAGAATCATAAAGTTTGATCAGAGTTAATAGAGGGAACGGGAAGTGGTTATGAAAGCCGGAGAAGTTCAAACGGTAAGAAGAATGGGAGCCCTCTGAGGTTGAAGGTACAAGTCACATTCAAAACAAGATGGCGCTTGCTATGGGGAGACGATTTGGAAGTTATTTTAGACATTTTAGAAGGCGATGAAAGAGTCAATCAGCAGTTTGTAGCAGCAGTTAAGCAGCATGTAAGTTGCGATTGTGTTAATTGAGGTGTCTAATTTCTTTCTACCGACCCAAAACGTTCGCTCGGAGATATATTCGGGGCATGGCAAGTTACTGAGTCGAGTCAGCCTTTTAAAAATGTTACAGCCCCAAAAATTGGACTTAGATATACATGTCCTAGCTGCAATGACTGATCAGGGTTTTTCTGTAGAAGCTACACTGAATGTCTGGTTTAATATGAGAAGTACTTGCTGGAAACAGCTCACATGGAATTTTTTAGCTGGTTGTAGCAATATGTTGCACGAATCGTAATTTTTCTTTGTTTGTTGTAGGTCCAGCGACATGAAATGATCTGCAAAGCATGCAAAATCTGATTTCAAGTAATAGAACCGTGGTGGGCTATGGTCAATTACAGAGCCAGCTCCAAGAGTGGTTTCACTAGGAATTGAAACTGTTACAATAACTCTCAAAGCTACTAGTGATAGTGATGGATTGATCATAACTGATCAAGGATGTATTGCATGGCACGATTACTTTGTGTGTGTACGGATATGCTCACAATTCTCCTTCCCAAAGGATGTGAGTGAGAAAAACAAGATCGAAATGAAGCACACGACAGAGGGGAAGTGTCTTTGCAAGGAAATTAGTCAGAGTTGCTAATGAAATGAACAAGGGAAGCAAAGTGAAAGTTCTCCATTTCTATTTCACTTACTTTTGTGAACAACAAATAGCAAAGTTGTTTACAACATTATTAAAAGAAGCTAGTTTCTAATGTTTAGTTCCAAACAATGTGACAATGCCAAATGAAAACTTTCCCATGTGAATGTGGAACTTGGTGTCAATACGATCATAGCTTGTTTGAATGGAATTTGGAGGATTATGGAAAACTACTTATGAATGATTTCATTCTAAAAGCGTGTGTTAACCATTGTGTTAATCACTGTTTGATTGTGAAAAAGTGGATGGCGTGCCAATGTTCTTCTCAATTTCACATTAAAAAAAAAAAAAAAAACACACTTCCTATGCTTTCTGTCCTCTTACATTTGTTGTAGGACTGCAGAAGCAAGGCTACAACCCAATTGGCATTGTGTAGTTCCAGAAAATGTCCATACTCCGCTTAAAGAGAGGGTTGAAAATTCTTGGGAATGGGGGGAATCTCAAAGGCCAAAAGCCTCAAGGAAATGTATGAACCTTCATTGCAATTTCCAGAGTGTTGGGAGGGGGTCTTAAGAAAAGTCCCTTCTGTGGGGGGGAGGTATGGATAATATTTATAGAAGTACATAGGGCAAAAAAATTCCAACCTCCCAAACGAGCTCTCTAGTTTTAGTCACACAAACTTGACTTTTTCGTGGACCCTGACAAACCTAGAATTGCCATGAAATTTCTAACGAGCAATCTGACATTCTCTTTCGCTTAAATACGGTAGCATAGCCAGGATATTTAGAAATTCCTGTAAAGAGTCGTGCTACTACACAGCATTTTTACAGTTTGACTTTTTTTGGGCATGGCCACTTGGCATCGGTAAGCTGTTCCCAAGATTTCTTCCCATCTTTCCTTCCTTTGGTATTGCCACTCTGACATGAAATGGATCTCTCCATTCTAATGGTGTTACTATTGTAACCAAACTGATGAAGAACTGAAACCTGTAACAAAATGTTGATGATTGATATGGATGATTTAATAACATACGACTTGGAATCATTTGAGTAAGGAGATATTTAGATTTAATGTTTGAGTTTGGATTTTCTGATTTCAGTATGACTCTTTTTCATAGATTTGAATGCAATTGCGCTCTGCAATTTTCCAAAAATAATATGTCCAAATCTATTTGCGAAAAAAAAAAAAAAAAAAAAAAATAGAAGAGAAGAAAACACCTGTAGATATCAAAAACCCAACCCTTAGAGCAACAATTTAAGATACACACACACACACACAGTGGTTGTTTTCGTTGTAAAACAAGATTTAATGGAGTGGCTTCAGTTTACAAGCGTCCTCCTGAAATAAAACTAGTAGTAGTAGTAGTAGAATCTTTATTTATACACGATAACAATTCAAGGTAAAAAGCTTGTGGGCTCGTGTACTTAACAAAATAGTATCTAGCCAACTTATGATTATACTGAGACACATTTCAAACTAAATAAGAAGCTACACTACAATAAAACATTCAATTTCCTCTCAAACTTAAAAGTACTTGTAATCAGTTGATCTATTCCTAGCCGTCGAACCTGATGAACTGGTAAAAAGTAAAGCTTGTGAAGTGATTGTTTCTCCTGAGATTCTTAAGGGCGAAACTACCTACATTTTTGACAAGATGGTTAACATAGCTAACATAGTACCGAACCTCTATATGCTAAAGAGTCCTAGACCGGCGATCGGTCGCGCCGGTGAGTGACGAACAGAACATGACAGCGAGAACGAGGAAGGAAGGAAGGAAGGAAGAAAAACAAACTAACCCTAACACAATTGAAAAATCTGAACGCGTGCAAAGTCCAAGTCATTCGCAGGCGCAGTCACTGCCATTTAGAATAGGACACTTTTCAGGTTTGGAGAGAGGGGGTCAGAAAGTCCTTCCAGGAAGAATCGTCGGGCAACCTCTTACGGATGGCTTCCAGAGCCAGCAGTTTGGCCTGTCGACCGCGTTGGGCGATGACCGTGTTTGCTACCCTCCGCAGCTGTTCCCAGAAGGCCGCTCGACCACTGGACAATTGAACGCAGAGCAGCTGGGGCACCAGCAGGGCTAGCTCCCCGATGCGTCGGATGCACTGCAACCTATTTCTTTCCACTTCTAAAAGGGAGCACAGCAAGGCCTTTACAGACTGCTTCCTCGTAGTTTTCTGGCCGGGGGGCAATGACTTGGGGACTGCCAGCTCGTAGAGTTGGTGGACGGCCACCGCACTGGCCAGCAGTCGGCTGAAGAGGGCGCCCTTGCTAGTGGAGCTCCTAGCGAGGAGATGGCAGAGATCCAGGTGGCGAGCAAACACCCTGCAGACGGGACATGGTGGTTGTCGCCGACAGGGGTCTGCTGGCTCCATCTGCGGCCAAAATCGACCGGCCTTCAGGGCACAGCTCTCCTCTGGGCAGTCACAGGCAGCGGCGCAAATGACAAAGAGGCTTGCCATCTTCTCGGCCACCATTTGACGGTGCGCGTCTGCGACTCGCTGGCTGGTGGCCTCTTGCACTGCCTCCGGATCTTCTTTCCAAGCGCGTCCTCCTGCATTTGCCGCTGTGCTGGCCATGGCAGTTTGTAGTTCCTGTTGGGACAGACAACAAGAAGGGGAAACAAGATTGACGATATACATCACCAGTGCGCCAGGAGGCACCACACAAATGATCCAACAGGGTTTAACAGTGATGATCTGATCGGTGATCATGAATGTAAGTTTACCTCTTGGCGAAGTGGCTGGTGGTCTCTGAAGAAGTTTGACACGGCCTGCCACGTTTCCTCGTCGGGGAAATCCTCCATTCGGAGACCCGGCACCGACGAGTGCCTCAGGCCCCAGCGATCCTCTGCCTCTGCTTGCGCTGTCTGCCCTTCGCCTTGGCCTGTGGTCGTCGCTCCTGCTCCAGCTGTCATTTAAAAAGTGAAAAAAAATAAATAAATAAATAATAATAATAAAATAAAATCAAATAAATAAATAGATAAATAGATAAATAGATAAATAAATTAATAAATAAATAATGTGAACAGAAAAAAAACCAAAAAAAAACCGAACAAAACAGACAATCAAACAAAAGGCAGCAGTTGGTTAACGCGGTTGCTTTTCAGCCTTATCATTACCTGGTTGTCCGCCCTCAGGCAGCGCCCTTTCTTCCGTGCGCGTCGCCTTGGTTCTAGCAGCGCCTACAGAGGAAGCCCTTCTCTTCTTTCTTCTGGCAAGGCCGGCGACAGCCGTGGAGGTGGTGGCTTCTGCTGCCCTTTCGGCCCCACCGCCGTCCCCTTCGGACGAGGAGTCACTCTGCTGCCCAGGTTGGCTAGCTAGCCGCGCGAGCAGATCGCAGAGCAGTCTGTCCGTCTCTCGGGAGGACTGGCGTTGCGCAGTGCCGTCGCTGGACGACTTGCCGATTTCCCGCATGACGCTTTGCGGACACTCTATCAGGGGTTCGTCGGCGTCGTCGTCTTCCTCGTTGCTAGGGCTGGATCCCTCCGCGGCTGACGACTCGTCGCCCTCTCTCCAAGCTGGGTTCAGGTTGGAGTGAAGCGTTTCTAAGGTCTCCGGCGATAGGGCTTCAAAGGTGCCGAAGCTCACGCCGTACTCCACCATGGCGGACGCAAGGTACTGCGGACAGAATGTTCCGCTCTGATATCTGATGGCCGCGTACCTGAGGTTTAGGAGTCGCGCCCTGCTGAGACCTGAGCCCGCGGTGGTTGCCCGACTTACCAAGCAGGCCACGTCGCACACAGCCAGTCGCCTCAACGTCAAATTACTGGCTTTCGCCGACACTGTTATGTTGCCCGGTAGAAAACCCCCGTGGTCTTGCGTAACGAGCTTCCTGGGAAAGCCGTGCGTGTATTCTGGGCTGGCCAGGGACCAGGGAGGTGCATTCCAGACCATGATATTTCCAAACCTACATGGAGACGAAGGATTACCAAACAAGAATTGAGGAAAGAAATGGATTGATTCATTTACTTAAGTATTTCTACAAAGTACACGAAAAACAGAGACACAAAACTGAAAGAGAAACCGAAAAAAAAAAAAAAAAAAAAAAAACTGAAACAAAAAACTAAGCATCCTATTGCCCCTCCATTCCCTAGATCTAATACGCTCACGCAAAAAGGAGGCAAAAACTAGAATCTAAGAGCTACAAACCGAGTGGGTTTGTAGCTCCGACGACATTTAGGACAGATTATTTTAAAAGTGCGATAATGTTCGCCATCAAAGACATGTAAGAGTCTTTTAAAGTCAAAATCCTGAAGCTCGCCCCTAAAAGAGCCAAGGGGCTCTGACTGCCTAGCATCAACTGGAATATGTTTCATATGTTTGTTGTTAACTGGAATATTGTTCCACAAAAGGAATCATTCTAATCGAGTCAAAGTCTCTGCAAGTAGATGCTTTGCTCATATTTGGTTTAATTCAGGGGAAAAGCTGAGCATCCTTCCTAGGCGAGTCTGACTGGCCGGTAACAGGTGATAAAAAATGATCCAAAGGTCCGGCGGGCTAGATCTATCTGTCCACGAAGTCATTTAAAGAAGAGAAAAAAATAGGAGATCTAAATACTCCGACCATTAGCCAAGGGGTAAGAGTTTAAGCCTAACGCGGAAATCAAATCCAATCATATGAAAATGAAAAAAAAACCAGCGACCTACCTGTCCAAGCGAACCAGGTTTAAATTGCTGTCTAAAGGCGCTTGTCTGCTAGTTAGGGCTTCGGTCAACTTTGCCCCGTCACGTCGGAAAAGTTCCCACTTGTTCAGGTCTCTGAGTAGATGTTTGCGACGGGGAGACTTCTGGGTTGGATCAGACGGAGAGGGCAAAGGAAGCGTGTCTTTCCACCCAATCTCTAGGCTGCGTGTGCAGTAACTTATTGCGCTGGCTGCGTCTTCGAAGGTAAGTGCGTTGGAGACCCTCTCCTCATCAGAGTCGCGAGGCACTATGTGTCTTGGCAGCGTCAGACTGTCCAGCAAGAACAAATCAAAGTTGAAGGCTAGAGGCCTGTCCGGGGATTCTGCGAATGCCAAGGGAAAGTATGGCTGTACAGTCTCCGCGTCCCTTTGGACGGAAAGTGCCTCCTGTTTTCGGTAAAAGGACTGACTGCTCTCCTCTACAAGTTCCTCTTCTGGCACTAAAAATGTCCTGTCCCCGGGCGTCTGCACGTCTTCCTCATCATCGTGGTCGTCAGCTCTGTCGGCGCAAAAACCTCCTATTAGACCATTACCCTACGGCTACCAAAAGAGAAAAGGGAAAAAAATGGGCCAAGTAGAGGAGCGATTTGACCCACCTCCTACCACCTTCTGCTGCAGCCTCTGTGTCAAGCAACTGTCTGAAAATCCAAGACAGACACACTTTTTGTTTGTTGTTTTTTGTTTTAC